>NC_061847.1:24006969-24014469 GCF_019202785.1 Penaeus chinensis | reverse complement strand
AAATGCGATTTCCCGGAATTCTTTATTTCTCGAAATGGCAACACCTATGGAGGTAAGGCGGTATTTCCTCCTTCTTTCAATTATAGCTGCAGATTTCTTGAAACTTAAAAACGCTTCATTCTTCAAATATCTATATATGGCAGCTGTATCAAATAAAGATCCTCAAAATCGCCGATAAGTTTGTAAATGATTCTCGTAGCTGCACCATCTAGTAGCGGCTAATCAAACTATTGAAGTGACAGTTTCTTTTTCGCTAGAACCTTATACTAAAATGTCTGTAGAAATGCGAGTCAATATTTGGTGATTAGTGACGCAACATTATGAATAATTATTTTCGGTTATTCTGATCATAGTTTTCGCTATCAGTATTCCAGAAGTCGTAGAGTTTCTCTGAGGAGTCGCATTAAATCAACTGAGCGAGAAAATACACGTTTGCTTGTTTCCGTTCGAGCAACTACTAGCTGAGTGTTTCCAAGGACGGTGAAAAACATGTCTAAAAACTTACTCCCAGTTCATGTGCTGTATATCTGATATCTTGAAAGAACAATCTTGCTCATTCTTACAAAATAGGAATTTAATCTTGCTCTCTACTTTCATCTGGCACGCATATAATTTATATTTTCCTTGTATTTGTCAGTGCATGTCAAAGCTTTGATACATTATCTTGATGTGTTTACGACAGAATACTTATTTCCTAGTGCTTGTTTGTCCAGCTGGAACTTGAGTAGTTTAAAAATGAAATAGAAAATAAAATATACGAAAACGTATATATGATTCTCTTTACGATAATGAAGTCTTCATAAATTCCTGTATATTTATTTCACGGATAATCCTAATATATAAGAAAGAAAATATACATAATGGTATATGACGTCATAATGGCATAAACGATACTGCCGAGCTGACAGCTTTTTCAAGATGGACGGAAGGCAATCTGCAATTGCAAATAGAGGCCGCATCACTGGGATAAGGGAAAATGATTTCTTTCCCAGTGAAATAACCAGAGAGCCGCGTATCTCCAGCTCGATGGTATACAAGTGAATAAGGTGAGAGGAGGAGAGCCTGAACGCCCCCCCCCCCTCGTACCGGATGCCCCTTCACCAGTGCAACCTACAGCTCCCGCTTACAAGCTGCACGGCGAAGAAAATGACTAAAGGCAGATAAATTCAAAACATATCAGAGAGAGGTTGAAGAAAAACGATAAACATTGTAAACATCGCCTTTAAATGGCCCAGTAGTATGTGGAGAGCGCACTGGAATTTCCATTGTTAGTGAGAGATAACAGGCTTAAATATCATAAATATCAGTTTGTTCAAAGATTAATTTAGTTCAAATTTTTATATAGCTATATGTTTATACATGATAATACCCTATACTCATATTTGATGTTCAGATTATCTATCATTATTTACTTTGCAGATGTGTCAGACGAAATATCTAAGAAACGGTGGCCATGTGACCTGTAATATGTGAGGGTGTATTTTCATGCACTCGCCAGAGATTCGATTTAGACAAATATTATGAACTGATAAACGAAATATGATACTCTGCCTTGGCCTTTCCCAGAAACAATCATAGCCATGCAGGATAACTACCCTATATACACATCAAGGGCAGTTACGATGACCAATACCACATGGAAGTCCTTCCGCTGCCAAGCAAGGCAGGTTACTCAAACCCAATGAAAAATGTTTGGGCGAATATTGTCAATGTTTGGGAAACGGCTAATTAAAGAACTTCCCATTAGCTAATAGATCATGCTAAAAAGGAAAGGAAAGTATTACGGAGGAAACCGGGACATCACATAAGAACGTCACCTCTGTCCCGGGGATTAGACAGGGATTTGCATAACGACAGATTGTTCTTATTATATGTGTGTGTGTGAGTGTGGGTGTGTCACCCACACTCACACACACACACACACACACACACACACACACACACACACATATATATATATATATATATATATATATATATATATATATATATATATATAATATATGCATGTATGTATATTATGCATATATGTATACATAACACACAGACATTTACATACATACATATATATATAAATATCTACATATATAAATACATATATACATATATATACATATATATATATATGTATATATACATGTGTGTGTGTGTTTGTGTGTGTGTGTGTGTGTGTGTGTGTGTGTGTGTGTGTGTGTGTGTGTGTGTGCACATGCGTGTGTGCGTGTGTACGTCGGTCACATAGAGATTAAATGCAATAGACGCATCAGAATGACGCAATAACTTCATATCTCATATGCGCAATTTCACCTCATTCCCTCCAGTAATGTAAATGTAATCGATTAAATGCATATCATACAGTATTGCATCGCAAACAATGCAGAATGTGAGGCGAGAGTAAACATTTCTCATATTTACGCTTTTATTGTTACGATTCAAAAGATAAATCGACATTCTTTCCTGCTTAGAGGATTTACGTTATTCTTTCTGTCATTTTTAAAAATTTGGATTATCCCAATTCACATGCTTATTCCTATATCGTCTATTACATTCCCTGAAAAAAAAAACATTCCCTCGTGATTGTACACACTTTGTTCCAGTACCAATGAACGTGGAACAGACGGGTAAACATCATAACACCTGACAACAGCAGTTAACGAGGTCCAGGAATCTCGTTCCTTGTTGAAGTCAATTCGAGGCAATGACTTCGTTACTGAATGGCTTTTGGCGTGCGTCTCTCTCCCTCTCTCTCTCCATCGTCTGGCAATGGTATACTATAAACGACCTGTTAGCACTGGCTGGTAATCATGAACTGGGCCTCTGTGTATGGGTGAATGCTTTTTTGTACGTGTGTGTGTGTGTGTGTGTGTGTGTGTGTGTGTGTGTGTGTGTGTGTGTGTGTGTGTGTGTGTGTGTGTGTGTGTGTGTGTGTGTGTGTGTGTGTGTGTGTGTGTGTGTGTGTGTATTGCTCTCGGCAATATCTCTCATCTTCCATATTGATCTTTAATGGATATGACGCCATGAAAGTCGAATGTGAAACTACTTCATGACGCATTTCCGAGCCGGATTCTCTCTGTTTCGTTGACAATAAATTCAATCTCGTCAGGGTTGATGGCGTGAGTGTCTAACGCAGTTCAAGGCTATGTGTTCAAGGTTTCCAGCTAGCGTGATGAACAGGGGTCGCCGACAGGACCTGAGTCACGCAGAGACTCATCTACAGGCCATTTCTTCGTCACAATAACAAAGTGTTCCATACGGTAAGATTTGTGTTTTAAAATATTTCTTTAACTGCCACTGGGCTACACACACAAAACAAACTTTATCACAAAGTTTGTTTTGACGAACATGCCTTAAAACAAAAAACACAATGCTATTCCAACCAACGGCCCATGCTAATGCCGTGTAGTGTTTTGTAAAATAATTAACAAATCAAAAGGGAATTCAATTTGTAGTGAAGGAAAATTAATGAAACTTTAAGTCGTATACAAAATGCCGAAATTAATAAGAAGAGATCGCTTTAGTTTTATAAATTGTAATGAGTGAATTAAGTTTAAATTTTAGATTTAATTCTGCTGGTTTCTATGCTGATTTATATAGCCCATTACATATGTCGCTTTGCTGTATTTAATTACTCCATATATCTCGGTACCTCTCTCTCTCTCTCTCTCTCTCTCTCTCTCTCTCTCTCTCTCTCTCTCTCTCTCTCTCTCTCTCTCTCTTATATATATATATATATATATATATATATATATGTATATATACATATACTTATATATATATATATATATATATATATATATATATATAATATGTATATATGTATATATATATATATATATATACATATATGTATGTGTATATGTGGATATATATATATATACACACACATATATATATATATATATATATATATATATATATATATATATATATGTATATATATGTATACATATATGTATGTATATATGTGGATATATATATATATATATATATATATATATATATATTACACCAAAACACTATCCTATGATCTTCATGTGTAATATAAGACATCTAGATAGTCAATAATTCATTTCATGTCTTAGAGTGCCCTTGGGGCAATGGCAACTGTGATGACAGCTGGGACTCCTGGAGTTGAAACTTTTAATTTATGTTTGTTTACACAGTTGCTAGTAAATGTTGCTTAAAGAATATATATATTAATTGATATAAAACATAACATTATATTTTCAATTATTGCATATCTGCAATCCATACTAGCAGCAAATAATGAAGAATCCTTTGGTAAAATGGTAATTTGTAATTCGTAAAAAAAAACAAAAAAACATTCTTTCTGTAAATGTATAGAGAAACTTTCGTTTTCAATTACTACATCGAGGTAAATAAAAAATAAAAAAAAATCCTTCTATAAAATCTTCGGAATGAGTTCTTATCATCAATGATTATTGGGGGATGGGATGCACGTCTCTTTCTTTCGGCCATCCTTGGCAGAGGAGACAAGCCCTGTCTAGCTACCTTTGAAGAAGGTTCAGTCTCTGAATCAGTACTGTCTACTGCAAAGAGACTTGCATCTCAAATACTTTGACTATCAGTGCCATAGTCAAGGAAATCACCTGGCATTTACTGATCTGCCAAGATTAGTTTAAAGTCCAGAGACTGTTTAGATTTTGACTCTATATCATTTCTGTATTCCAGCCAACAATTGGCAGTCACAACATCAAGCAAAGGCAATACCACCCTAACAGTCCCTTTTTAGTGCGATTTAGTAGTTGCCTATTTTATCATGAACATCTACACCTCCTGTTGTATTATCTTATCACACGGGGCCTCTTTCCACCAACATGGGTATTGGAAGCTTTAGACCAACGCTGGCACACATCTTCATCATCAATAGAGAACTCATTGGAAGCCATCAGTACCATCTTTTTGTCATACCTAGCAGTCACAGCTACTTTGTTATCATTTCTCACTTGGCAGTCTGATGCATCTCTACCCTCTTTGCGCAAGGCTGCCTCATTCTTTAATTTTTGCTTCGCCTCTTTAGGTTCCACGTTTTTCTTAATAGTGCCTGTGCCTCGAAGTCCTCTGTCATACAGGTCACACAGCAAGTTTGAGCATGTGAAATATCTATCAAAAAAGATACTCGTGTCTGCATCCACACTGCACACAAACCTTAACACTGCTGCTTCACCAGTTGCGATGATTCTGTTAGGTTTAACAATCAACTTTTCAACAAGAGATAGCAATACTTCTTTAGTTTGAAAAAAAAAAAAAAATCAAAATCTAGTTCCATTCCACTTGGGGAAGCTAACAAACAATTCTAACCCATCTGGGAAAGGTTTGCCTGATACATATCCTACCTCGAAAAGGAATCATGCTCTCATCAATACTGAACTTCGGTGGCCTTGGCAACTCACTGCAGACGAGTTAGTACTGCTTCCAGCAAAGGTCTCACTTTCCATAACCTGTCTACTTTCCTGTCCTCTTCCAATATAGTGCTGTCATCAATAACCTTAAGTGAATGTCTGAGACTGAAAAAGCTGTCTCTTGTCATTTTCTCAGCAATCCAAGGAATCTTATTTTTTTTTTTTTTTTTTATTAAATGTCATAGTTACTCCTTTCACACATTTCTGTAAGCCCTGAGTGTCGCAGGGATGATCGTTGTTGTGGTAGGTGATATTCAACATCTATTTTCTTTCCTTAATAATCAACAAACTTTGGCAAAAATGTCGGAAACATGCACTGACACTTTGATTATCACATCAGCATAGGTATTGCAGTTAATGAACATCAAATATAAAAGTATTTTACGAAATTTCAGTCTCACAAGTCCCGAGAGCACGTGGATGATGCACTTTTATTTTGCTTGTTTTCACTCATTTTGCATCATCATTTAAACCCTTCAAGCACTTACAATGATGCCCTAAGCATTAAAACACAATCAAATAACCAAGTTTGACTTCAACAACCTGTACGAAGATTTTTTTTTTTTTTTACCAGAGCTTGTGGATCTCAGTTGTCGCGGCATATTTATTAAGTTGGTGCCAACTGTGTTGGCTTCTCAGAGGTTGCTGAACCAATCAGAGAGCAAGACGTCATCACTGACACCACCACTAGGAGCGGCAATTTCCTCTTCTTCGCCCGCAAAGTTCAAAAATCGCGAGAGAAGTTGCATCATCAGGATGACTTTGGGTCTCAATAGGATATATTTATCTATATGTACATTATATATATATATGTGTGTGTGTGTGTGTGTGCGTGTGTGTGTGTGTGTGTGTGTGTGTGTGTGTGTGTGTGTGTGTGTGTGTGTGTGTGTGTGTGTGTGTGTGTGTAGTTCTTTTAAGTGCCGAACAAAACTGAATCCCTTATCAACAAAACTGAGGATAAACTTCTTTTTTTTTTTTTTTTTTTAAGAAATCAATACATTGAAGACATCTGGCTTAAAAAATGCTCTAAAAACTAAAACCCATTCGCTATTACACATATGTTTATGGTATTTTGCTTGGAATATCTTAATAACTAACACCCTAACATCAAATTCACAAGTGAAATTGAACATTAATAGTTCATGGGAATTTAAGTTCAACTGTGATCTATAGAGATTTCAAGATTTCCAAGGAATATTTGATTTTCTCTAAAGAAGTTGACTTCATTGTTCATTTTTTTCCGAATGACCAAGAAAACACTTAATGGACCCTTAGTTCCAAGTGTACCCCTTTTAACTGTTCGTAAAGATGTGATTTATGTAAAACTACCTTACCTAGGAATTACTTGCTACAGCCTAGAGAGAAAAATATCAATCTTAATTAAAGCTCATTATTCCACTGTCATCCTTGAAGTTATATACACAACACCCCTTTCAATGGTAATTTATTCAAATATAGAGATCAAATACCTAAACCTTTACGTTCTTCAGTTTATTATAAATTCTCGTGGAGTAGCTGTACTGCTTCTTACATCGGGTAAACATCCCGGAACCTTTTTATGCGTACTGATGAACATAAAGGTTTCTCATTCAGAAACACTAATTATAAGTTAACTAAACAAATTATGCTTTTAAGGATTTGAAAAGAAAATTCTAATGAATATTCATCTTCCGCAGACATACTCATATGAATACCATAATGAACTATTATTTTAATCTTTAGAACACTAAAGTCCCCCATTACATTTCACCAAATTGGTTTTCTTTCTGACTCTAGATCTGCTTTGGTAGACAACCGTTCCTTCTCATTGCCTTCCTTGGCCTCGAATGATACGCGCCTGCCTTGCAGCACAGCCTTTTGTCCATGGAATTTTGTTATTCTTATGGTTAGTAATGTGCTAAATTCACCATTTCTTTATTATATAGATCATTCTCCATATATGTAGTAATAAGAAAATTCATGATTGTGATTTTATGATACAATATATGAAATATCTGACTTCCTTGTAAAGTACAATTCAAAAGTTTAGTAAATATTAGGTGAGATAGGTAGTTTCTAATAACTGGCTATTTGCTGA
>NC_061847.1:23981969-23986969 GCF_019202785.1 Penaeus chinensis | reverse complement strand
CTCTCTTTCTCTCTTTCTCTCATTCTCTCTCTGTTTGTTTTTGTGTCTCAGCCCCAATCTCAATCTCCTTTTCCCTCTCTCCCTCTGTCTTCTCTCTCTCTTTTTAACTTCTCTCTCTCCCTTTTCCTCTTCCCTTCTCTCCTCTTCCTTTCTCCCTCTTTCTTCCTCTCCTCCATTTAGTCTCTCTCTCTTTCTGACTCTCTTTGATGTGCGAGCGTTTCATCTTTTGTGTAGTAATGGATGGCTCACATTTAACCTAGTTGCAATTTTTGTGTTTTGCAGCCAAACAGACAAACACAAACTGCCGTACAAATAGAGGAGCGAGAAGTGCACGCTGATATCAATTATCATACGGTGCACATTCAGTTAACAATCTACATGATACTTAATAACATTTAGCACCTCTGCAGTAACGGGGGGAGGCACCACTACCAGCTATGAAACGGGAAACAAATTATACTGTATACAGGAGAGTCATATAGTATTTACCTACTCTTATTACAGTGTGGGAGGACGAGCCCTACTCTATTGTTGTTGGGTCCTCACTCTAATAAAGGCATGGAGCTATTGCAGAAATGGGCTCAGTTGGTGTAGTTGGGTTAGGTATGTGTGAGTTATATGTTGTACGGGTGACTATGAGGAATTTATCATACGTATGCTGAGTGAATCCACGCTACGTGCTGGAATACTGTGTAGTATATATTTGTGTAGATTTTGAACCAATCTTTCTTCGTCTCTGAATAGATATACAGTAGAGCTTTTAGTTGAAAAGGAAGGCTTGTTTAAATTTCCATAGGGTGTTCCTCCAGGAAGAAAAAGAAAAAGAAAAACTGTTTTCCTTCACCGTACAAATACTCGAGGGAAAAATAGACTCTTGCAGGTTTATCCGTCATGCAGATTCTGAATTCCGATGACTTGAAGAGCTGACACGTAGATTATGTTCTCATAAAAGCTCCTGTGAATACTGTAGATTCTGACGCAGTAAACTCCCGTAACTTCATTCCCGAGTCGGAAATGGTTCTTTCCTTCAAGACGCCCTGAGGAATAAGCGCAGAAGGAGATTCTTCCCCGAGTGCCATCCAAGGGGAGCGAGGTCCTTGAGGGAGCAGCCAAACACGATTCGAGTGAAGGGCGGTGCTTGGTTGAAGCCGTAGCGCTGAGCCTGCAACTCTATAATTTACTGTAGTTGGTGAAGGTTCTCGTTTACACGGGGAAGGAAAGTCTTATCCACCTTCGTTTTATGTCCCTCTGTGTTTGTCTGTTTGTCTGTTGTCTGGTTGTATCTGTTTCTTGCTTTTTTTTAATTTGCCTCTTTGCGTGCCTTTCACTTTTTGTTTCTTTTTATGAAATTCGGTCACTACCCCCCCCCCCCCCTCTCTCTCTCTCTCTCTCTCTCTCTCTCTCTCTCTCTCTCTCTCTCTCTCTCTCTCTCTCTCTCTCTCTCTCTCTCTCTCTCTCTCTCTCTCTCTCTCTCTCTCTCTCCGTCCTCCACTCATCCCCTTTCTCAGTGTTTACCTTAATTTAAGACTTTTACATCAGCCTTGAGTAAGCCTCAAGATGAAGTGAATAAAAACACGCTCATGTAAACCTCAATTATGGCTCTGAAGCGATTAAGACCCCCCCCCCCCAAAAAAAAAAAAAAAAAAAAAAAAAAAACGCAAGTAAAAATGTTACACTGATATCTTAATTAAATAACTTCTGTAATTTGTTCATGTGATAATTGTTTCAGCATCTTTACCTTCTTTCAGTCTTATCTATTTTGAAGTATATGCGTCTTCATCTGCAGTTCCTCTTTCTTCTTCGCTCCCTTTCTTCCATTCCGTTCCTTTTACCTCTCCCTCCCTTCTCCCTCCTTCGTCTTTCCTCTCCCTCCCTTCTCCCTCATTCATCTTTCCTCTCCCTCCCTTCTCCAATATACATTTTAAAGCCCCCCCCTCTCCCTCTTTTTTCTTCTCTCTGTTACATTTCCTTCCTCTCCCTTCTTTCTCTCCTTCCTGAAACATCTCCTTCCCTTCTCCTTATCTCTCTCTTCTTCTTTTTTTTTTTCTTTTTTTTTTAACTCCTCCCTTTTCCTCCTTCAATCTTCTTACTTTTCCCTCTCTTCTTCCTCTCCTTCATCTTCAGTCACACCCCCTTTTTTATATTTCTTTCCTTTCCATTCTTCTACCTCTCTTCTTCCTTCCTCTCTCTATCTTTTTCTTCCTCCCTCCCTCCCTCTTCGTACTTCTCTCTCTCTTTTTCCTTCTTTTTTAACCCCTTCCTTTATCCATTCCTTTCCCTATTTCCCTCTTCTTCTCTTCTTCCTTCTTACTCTCTATCTGTTTCTTCCCCTTTCCGTCCCTCGTCTTACCTCCCTCCTTTTTTAACCCCTCCCCCCCTCCTTCTTCTACATGCACACCCTTGTTCTTTCTTCCTTCTCTATCCTCTTCTCCCCCCCCCCCCCCCATTCTTCCTTCTTCCTTCTTCCTTTTTTAACTCCCCCCCCCCCCCTCTTCTTCTTTTACATGCACTCCCTTGTTCCTTCTTCTTCTCTATCCTCTTCTCACCCCCCTCTTCTTCCTTCTATCTTCTTCTCTATCCACCCCCCCCCCCCCTTTCTTCCTTCTTTCTTTTTAACTCCCCCCCCCCCTCTTCCTTCTTCTACATGCACACCCCTCTTACGTTTCCTTCTTCTTCTCTATCCCCTCCCCCTTCTTCCTTCTTCCTTCTTCTTCTCTATCCACTCCCCCCCTTCTTCCTTCTTCTTCTCTATCCACTCCCCCCCTTCTTCCTTCTTCTTCTCTATCCCCTCCCCCTTCCTCCTTCTTCCTTCTTCTTCTCTACCCCCCCCCCCCCCCTTCTTCCTTCTTTCTTTTTTAACTCCTCCCCCCCACCTTCCTCCTTCTTCTACATGCACGACCCTTGTTCCTTCTTCTTCTCTACCCCCCCCCCCCCCCACTTCTTCCTTCTTCTTCTCTATCCACTCCCCCCCCCCCTTCTTCCTTCTTCCTTCTTCTTCTCTATCCACTCCCCCCCTTCTTCCTTCTTCCTTCTTCTTCTCTATCCTCCTCCCCCCCCCCCCCTTCTTCCTTCTTTTTTTTTAACTCCTCCCCCCCCCCCCCTTCCATCTTCTTCTACATGCACGACCCCTGTTACGTTTCCTTCCCCAGATTCTGAATTGCTAGGCGTGTTCTCCAGACGTGACGGAGCCGGGTCGAGAGTTCCGAGCGAGAGAGCACGCCACTCGGGCACGTCGCAAAACATCTCCAATTTGAAGAAAAAAAAGGAGGAAAAAAAAGGAAAGGGAAGATTTCTTCTCCGTTTCTTTTCTTACTATTTTTTTTTTTTTTTTTTTTTTTTTTAGGTAGCTTTGTTTGTATTTAGCTTTTGTATCTGTTTATGTGTGTTTGTCTGTGGTTAGTTACATCTTTTTCATTTCTTTCTTTTCTTTGTTTACCTTGTTCTTTTTGTTGTTTTGTTTTTGTTGTTCTTTTCCATTTTTTCCGATTTTTGTTTGGCTAATATCTATCCCCCCCCCCCTCCTCTCTCTCTCTCTCTCTCTCTCTCTCTCTCTCTCTCTCTCTCTCTCTCTCTCTCTCTCTCTCTCTCTCTCTGTCTGTCTGTTCATCCATCTATTTGTTAATCTACCTCTAACTCTCTCTCATATGATTATCATTTCTTTTATTATTATTTTATTATCAATATATTTATTTTTTTCGTTTTTTTCTTTATTTCTTCATGACAATTTTTTTCCGTTTCGGTTTAAAATTTCCACCAAAATACATATCCCTTCTGCAAAATAATTCCTTCATACACTGTCTAGGGAATAAGATTCAGTACAGCAATATATCGTGCACTAAATTCTTTATATACACTGACATGAATATTCACATCCGGCAACCCCTTCACTGTGCATATTGTGTGCTCTTGACGCGAAAGTGGAATTGAGATACAGAGAGAGAGAGAGAGAGAGAGAGAGAGAGAGAGAGAAAGAGAGAGAGAGAGAGAGAGAGAGACAGAGAGAGAGAGAGAGAGAGAGAGGGGGACAGACAGACAGACAGACAGACAGACAGACTGGCAGACAGACTGACTGGCAGACAGACAGACAGACAGACAGACAGACAGACAGACAGACAGACAGACAGACAGACAGACAGACAGACAGACAGACAGACAGACAGACTGACAGACAGACAGACAGAGAAAAAGAGAGATTTGTCACAATAATAATTTTCGATTATCATTGCCATTATTCTGGTTTTTTTGTCATCATCTTTATTATCATTAACTATTATCTCCATTACTGTTATTGTCATTTTCAATCTTCCTGACATTATTACAAACATTTGTGTTATTATTACTATCATGATTATTTATTATTATTATTGTTATTATTAGTGTTATTATTATTATTATTATTATTATTATTATTATTATTATTATTATTATTATTATCATTATTATTATTATTGTTATTTCTAATATTATTATTACTGCCGACTTTATAATTTTCATTATTATTGTTATCATCATTATCATTATTATTAGTGTCATTATTTTTGTTATTATCATTACCATTATTATTATTGTAATTATTATTGTTATCATCATTATTATTACTATTATCATATTATCATTATCATTGTTATTATTATTATCATTATTATCATTGTTATTATTATTATTATTGCTACTATTATTACAACTACTAATGCTACTATTAAAACTATCATTATAATCATTATCATTATTATTATTATTATTATTATTATCATTATTATTATTGATTATTATTATTATCATCATTATTATTATTATTATTATTATTATATATTTGTTTGTGTGTGTGTGCGTGCGTGCGTGTGCAGATATCACTACAAACGTCTCGCTTTCTTTTCTCAACACTTCTTCCGACACCTCAGATAAAAACAAAACAAAAAACAAAAACAAAAAATCCCTCCCCTTGTAAACTGATCATAATGAAGACCAGGCAAAGGGGAGGTGAAGGGAAAGGGGGAGGG
>NC_061847.1:23969469-23971969 GCF_019202785.1 Penaeus chinensis | reverse complement strand
CAATGGTCGAGTCCAGTGTTCTAACCACTGGAATATCGCGGCAGTCATATGTGTATGTATATATATATATATATGTATGTGTGTATGTATATATACATATATATATATATATATATATATATATACACACACTTATATATATGTGTGTACATATACATAGTTATATATATATATATATATATATATATATATATATATATTTGTATGTATGTTTACACACACTATATAAATATATATATATATATAAATATACGTATATATATATATATATATATATATATATGTATATATATATGTGTGTGTGTGTGTGTGTGTGTGTGTGTGTGTGTGTGTGTGTGTGTGTGTGTGTGTGTGTGTGTGTGTGTGTGGGTGGGTGGGTGTATATGTATGTATATATATACATATATATGTATATATATATATATATATTTATTTATGTATATATATTAATATATATGTATATATATACATATAAACGTTTCCCTACTGACCATATGTGATAATAGAAAAAAATAACAAATGCACCCTTGTTTTGATATTAGTTGGTTTATTAGTGTATATACCTAACGTTGGCAAGCTTTGATACATTTGACATGATCAGAATAATAAATAATGTTACATTACAAAATAAAAATATAGTTTATCCACTCACGTACCACCAGGCATTACGCCCAAGAGTGTACATGTTATATTTAATTTAAGGGCATAATATATTACATTCCAAAACTAGGATATAATATGTGTATATCCCCCGGTGAATAAGAATATTTAGATTAGTCTCTTGGTAAATAATGTTGAAAAAGCCTGAAAAGCATGTCAGAAAGATAAAATATCGAAGTATTCGCTTGTGTTATGTAATGGAAAATATGCATTTAGTTACGTTCGTATGTTTTAATCCCTTGTCAGTTTAATTTACACTTAAGCTTGCTGTTCACAAAATTACAGAATCTTATTCTTAGCTTTTTATGGACCTAATAAGATTATGTTTTCCGGAGAAAAAGAAAATCCTTTGAGTTACAGCTTTCTGACTTTTGATTCTGCCAGTTTAATGAAATTCTTATTGGAAAACTCATATAATTTGCTGAAACAAGATCGTTTTCAATTTGGGTCTTCGTCATATATTAATTGATCCATTATCTTTTTATTTTCTTGCAGGGAAAGGACTAAATCGTATTGGATTTAACTTGCTTTAAACGATTACTCTCATAATAATTGTTATCTGGAAAGAAGATATGAATAAGATAAAAATAGAGAAAAAAATTCATATCTTAAAATCTCATGTAAGTAATTACATTTTGAAAAAAATATGAAAACAGGTTCGACCCTTAGCACTGGAATACATAGAAAGTTCATCTTAAAAATACAAATAATGATACAGTTTAACAATGTAATAATGGATGAATTTTCTTCCTCAATAAATTCTTGTCGATAGTACGTATACTTAAATGTAATTCTTGACTGTCATTTACTATTATGTCAAATTATGTCAATTATGTTTATTTTAACACGTCTTTTCGCAGCCATTAGCTGATTAAATATTTCATAAGATGAAACAAATATTTAGTTATTACCGGCCATTAACGTCATTGTCTCTGGTCTGCGATATTCTAAAAAATATGTTGCAGTCTCCTTGTTAGTTAAACATGCTTACAGAAATGCAAACAATTGTTCTACTGGATTACACAAAGTTATTATTATCAATTTGTTGCTGCTCTTGATAGCTGCAAGTACTCGCTTTATTAGCCAAAATATTACGTATTTTGTGAAATAAAACAATTCTTACTCTTGGCATTAAGTTACTATATTGCCAAATGACGCTCGTTGTATTAGAAAAAAGAAAAATAAACATAATTACATAAACAAATATAATTCTCTTCTTAGCAAATACTTTCAAACTTTCATTGTAAGCTAAAGACTACTTACTTCTTTGCAGACTACTTCTTTTGTTTACAAAAACCTGCTTCTGCAATTACTAACCTTTACCATAATTAATCCTAGTTATTAAGTTTGTATAAATTCCGGACTAGAAATAAAAGGTTGATAAAGGAAAATAAAAATACAGACGGCGAGTAGGGAATATAAATCTGGAATCTTGTATCAAGCTGGTGATTAAAAAAAAAAAAAAAAAAAAAAAAAAAAAGTACTGAAGGAGACGGACAGGAAAGAGAAGGGGAGGGAGGGGGACAGGAAGGCAGATAACCAATTAAAGAGGGAGGGAAGGATAGAGAGAAAGAAAGAACTACCAGGAAGAACTTTATTTTGTCTTTTTACTTTTTTTGTGTACTGTTTATATTTGGACTATGCAGTATTAGTTCAATACAATATTGTCCTTCCCTGGCCAAAAACCCTTCTTGCCATAATCAGTTTTCTCGTATTGGAGATGGAAAGCAAATTATACTACTACACACACACAGACACCCATGCACATATCAACATACCCCATCCGTTCATCACTCTTTGTTATTATTCCTTCTCCTCTGACGCGATACCTTTCCCCAGG
>NC_061847.1:23954469-23959469 GCF_019202785.1 Penaeus chinensis | reverse complement strand
AAATTAAAAAAAAAACAAAATTTTTAAAAATAAAAAAATTTTTAAAAAATTTAAAAAATTGTTAAAAAAAAAAAAGAAAAAATTAAAAAATTTTTAAAAATTTAAAAAAAATTTAAAAATAATAAAAAAATTAAAAAATTAAAATTAAAAATTTTAAAAAATTAATAATTAAAAAAAATTAAAAATTATTAATAATTATCATTTTAAAAATAATTATTAGTTTTTAAAAATTTTTATAAATTTTTTTATTTTTTATCATTATTATCATTATTATTATTAAATTTTTTAATTTAAAAAATTATTATTTTATATTATTATAAATTCTTTTTACATTTTTATTTCGTTGTTATAATAAAAATTATCATCTTTTTTTTTTAAATTATTATTATCCTTTTTATTTTTATTATTATCATTATTATTATTATTATTATTATCATTATTATTATTATTATTATTATTATTATTTTTATGATTATTATCAAATTTTTAATTTTACTGATATTCTTATTATTGTTATTGTTGTGGTTGTTTTTTTTATGAATATTAGTAGTATTATTATTATCATTATCAATATCATTGTTATCATAATCAATGTAATAATTGTAATTATCATCATTATCGATATAATTATCAGGATTATCCTTATTATTATTATCTTGTCTTAGTATTGCTGTTTTTCTTATTCTTGTTCTTATTTACATATTTTTCTTCTTATTCTTATTCTTATTCTATTCTTATTCTTTTTCTTTTTTTTATTCTTTTCTTTTCCCTATTTTATTTTTTTTTTAATTCTTACCTTTTCTTATTTTATTTTATTTTATTTTATTTTTATTTTTTTTTAATTTTATTTTATTTTATTTTATTTTACTTATTTTAAATTTTATTTTATCTTATCTTTTTTATTTTATTTTATTTATTTTATTTTACTATTCTTATCTTATTCTTTTTTATTTTAATTTTTTTTTTTTATCTTATTTTATTTTTTTTTTCAAAAACTTATCCAAAATTTTTATTTTTTTTCTTATTTTATTTTATTTTTTCCCTTTTTTTTAAAATTTTTTTTCTTATTCTTTTTTCTTTTTTATCTTATTCTTCATTTTTTTTTAAAATTACCCTATACAGATTTTTATAGTTAATATTATAACTATCATTATCTTTTTAATTACCAATATTATTACTGTTATTACTATTTCCTCCTTATCATTATTATAATCCTTATTAACATTACCATTACTATTACTGATATTGTCATTATCATCAACATTATCATATCATTATCATTATCATTGTTAGTAGAGGATAACCCTTTATTATTTTTTTCTCTTTATCCGTTTTATTTCATCAATATTTGTCAAGAAAAAAATATTAAACTTAGAATCTCTTAAACGACCCAGTCCTCTTTTCAAAACAATGTACATATAAGTTTCCCTTTCTTGCTGTGGATGCATTTCCTTTTCTATATATATATATATTTTTTTTTTTTTTTGGGGGGGGGGGTAGTCATTTACCCTTCATATTTGCTTTTTGATTTCGTCTTTCGTTCCATTTTGCTTTACTTTTAAAACGATTTCGAACAAACCAAAACTCACCGAGGTTCATTTCGAGCTAACGATGCATTTACATATTTTAACCCCCCTCCCCCCCCCCCCCCCTTCTTTTAGCATTCATTCGCTAAACAATTTAATTAAGTGAGTCTAATGTCTATATCAAGAGTTAGTGTACGAACGGCAGAGAGGCGAAGTAATATCAAAATGGATCGCACGTATTGTAATATGCAGTATTTCAACGCGACTGAATTTCCATTTCCTCTGTGAAATGGCATGCAGTAGAAAGCACTGTGAAGGGATAGTAGTATTAGGATGTGGAAAACGCTCGACTTAACGAGATATATAGAGATAAAGAGAGAGAAAGAGAAGAGAGAGAGAGAGAAAAAAGAAGGAGAAGAGAAAAAAGGAGGGGAAGAGAAAAGAAAGAGAGAGAAAGAGGAAAAGAGAGAGAGATAAAAAAAAGGAACGAGAAAAAGAGAGAGAGAAAAGAGAAAAGAAGAGAGAGGAAGAGAAAAGAGAGAGAGAAGAGAGAGGGAAAAGGGGAGAGAGAGAGAGAGAGAGAGAAAGAGAGAGAGAGAGAGAGAATAAAGAGAGAAAAAAGAGAGGAAGAGAAGGAAGAGAGAGATAAAGAAGAAAGAGAGAGAAGAGAGAGAGAGATAAAGAGAGAGAAAAAAGAGAGAGAGAAGATTATATATATATATTAAAAATTTAAATAAAAATATATATATATATATATATAAAATTTGTGTGTGTTTGGGGTGTTTTAATATATATATATAAAATATAAATATATTATATTTAAAAATAAATATATATAATATAATGTGTTGTGTGTTGTGGTGTGTGGTGTAATATATAAAATTTAAATATATATAAAATTACATTAAAAATTATGTATATATATATTATATATATATCTAATATATATTTTAAAAATATTTTATAAAAAAGGTATGTGTGTGTGTGTGTGTGTGTGTGTGTTTGTGTGTGTGTGTGTTTGTGTGTTGAGTGTGTGGTGTGTGGACGCAGATTTCCAAGAGGGACAACTTTAGCTTTTAAATATAAAAATATTTCTACTTTTCCCTCTGAGAATGATACTAATGACGTCATCGATGTCTCCGTTCTGACGTCACGTGTTTATTTAGATTACCTATGTGAGTTGATCTTTATCTATTTATTTATTTATTTATTTATTTTATTCCTCCCATCACCGTCGATAACGGGGCATACTTTTTCCTTTGGACTTTGGGGACACAAAGTCCATGTAGTTTTTTGTGATTGGCCCATGCGTGCTCGGCAGGCAAAAAGTCAACGGTGGGAAAGGTTTTCTAAAGTTATAAAATTTGAACCGTTTTTCATCACATTACTAAATTTTATATATACATTTATTTTTAAGGGACTGAGTAATAATATAAATAATATACACACTTGCATATAATTAATATATAAAATTATATATATATAAATAATATATAACATAATTATACACACTTTCATATATATAAAAATAAAAATAAATATAATTTTAATATATGTAATATAAATAATATAATTATATAAAAAATATATATATATAAGATATAAATATACAAAATATACACCTTACATATATATATATAATTTTTATATTATATATATATAAACACAAATTAAAACATTATACATTATAATAAACATATATTTTACACACACACACGTACAACACACACACACACCCGGACCACACCAAACACACATACACACACAAAACCCCCACACCGCACACAACTAACAACACACACACACACACACACACAACACCACAAATATATAAAATAATAATTTTATATATATATTATATATATTAAAATTTTCAATATACATAAAAACATAATACATATATACATATCAAATAAACAACATAGTGTCTGTATATGTATAAATACAAATAAAAATTAATATATTTATAAAAATATATATAATTAAAAATATATATATGTATATATATTAATAATATATACAATAATATATAAATAAAATAATAAAATAAATATAATAATATATATAATATAACAGATAAAATAAATGTATATATAATAGATAAGTATTACATACACTTTCACCCACGGGAAACACCACACACCACGCCATATTTTCATATATTTAATATTTTTAAATATAATTTTTATAAAAAATATATATAATATATATTAAATTTAGAAATTAAAATGTAAAAACATATTATAAATTAAAAAAAATTTTTACCAAATGTAAAATTAATATAAAATTTTTTCAATATTAAAATTTTTAAAAAATATATAAAAATATAATAAAAATAAAATAAATTAATAAATAAAATATAAATAAAAAAATATTATATAAAATTTTAATATATATATATAAATTTTTTTTTTGTGTGTGTGTGGTGTGGGGTTTTTTGTGTGTAATTTGTATTTGTTTGTTTTTATATTATAAATAATTATAAAAATATATATGAATATTATATATATAAATATTTTTTTTTTATATAGACATAAGCCCTCTCTTTTACTATTAAAGGTTTTTTGGCATTCCACCTTTGTCTATTGAAAGCCCTTCCCATCGGAGCGCGGCATTTTTTACGACCCCCTGTTTTCAAAACCCCGACCCTAAGGTTAGAGTCCTGTCTAACCCTGGCCAGCGGGCAGTGTTTGTTAAAATTGTAAAATATAAATAAATGTATATATAAAATATAAAATACATAATTTCACACACATATATAAAAATGCAAACCCAAAGGCAGACGTTCTAAAAAGTTCTCAAATACCTTCCCTAACAATTCGCATTTTTTTTAGGCCCTCAAAGTGTTTTAAATTTAAGTCTCTTCTTCACAAATATAAACCCTTTATTTCTAATTTCAAGGGTTTAAAAATTCAACAAGGAGTCCGATTTCGTGATAAGGTTTTCACATAATTAAATTTTAAAAAACTGCGAAGTTCATCGCGAAAAATATATAATGCCTAATTTTAATATTATTATTATTAATCAAGTGTTAATTTCGAAAAACGCAGAAAAGGGAAAAATAACATGGGTATGAAAAATAATTTTTTTTATTTTCTAGGACTATGCGCTTTTAAATTTTGGGTTTTTTCTGATATCATTATATTTATCACATTTTTTTTATTGTTTTAATTTCACACTAAAACCATGAGTCAAACGCATTACTTAAAAAAAAGAATAGAGGAATCTCAAAAAGATTCGACTTTTTATTCCATGCATTATTCAAAGAGAAGTATTGACAAAAATAAAATTCCCTTTTTTGCATGTGTGGGTGTGTAAAACTATCCATCTTTTGTAAATCGTCTATCTATCGATCGACTTCTGTCATTTGTCTATTAATCTACTTAACATTTGTGTAGTAGGGGTATGTAATGTATGTATTGTGTAAATATATATGTGGGTGGTGTGTGTGTGTGTGTGCGTGTGTAGTATGTT
>NC_061847.1:23941969-23944469 GCF_019202785.1 Penaeus chinensis | reverse complement strand
GAGGAGGTGGTTCAGGAGTATGCAGTGGCGGTCTCAAATCGGTTTGAAGTGCTTGGCACTCTACAGAACCCTGCTGAACTGGGGGATACATTTAAGCAGGAAACTCTACCAGCTGCCGAAGAGTGCCTTGGGGTTCGACCTCGGCGAAGGAGGCGTGTTGTCTTTGACGAGACTGGATGGGAACCATGACTTGCACAGGGAGTTGTCTCGCTCTGCTAGGGCCTCTCTGAGAATGGACCAAGAGAGGTACATTAGGGGCATCATGGAAGACTTTGATTTCCGAGTCCTGAGGGAACTCCGGTCTATCTCTCAGCTGGGCTCGGTAATGGCAGAGGATGGTTGCGTTGTGTCAGAGCTGGGTGAGTATTGGGCCCGAGAAAATGTACTGAGAAAATGAATAGGGTAGATCCCCCATCTTCACAACTCCCGTTGGTAGGTACTCAGCCACTAGTGGCTGATCCACCAATCAGTGAGGCACCACCTTTCATCAAAGAGGTGAGAAGTGCAGTTTCTAGGCTGAAGAGTGGAAAGGCTGCTGTTGTCTGTGGGATTACTGCGGAGTTGTTGAAGGCGGGTGGATAAGCCATTATCTGTGGTTTGCATGCAGTCCTGTCTGCTGTTTGGAAGACTGGTACCATTCCTCCTGACTGGAAAGGGCTTGGTCATCCCTATCTGGAAAGGGAAAGGGGACCAAAGGGACTGTGGCAACTACAGAGGTATTACATTGTTCAGTGTACCAGGCAAGGTCCTCGCTCCTCTGCTTTTGTCGCGAGTGTGCGACCACCTTTTACCAGCACAGAGACCTGAGCAGTCTGGTTTCACACCCAAGAAGTCAACTGTGGACCGTGTCTTACCACTTATTGTCCTTGTGGAATGCCGACTTGAGTTTTAACAAGGCATGCTTACAGCTAATGTTGATCTCAAGAAGGCCTTCGACTCAGTGGACCAGGAGAGTCTCTGGAGCCTACTGGGTCTCCGTGGGATCCCCCCTGGGATCCTGTATACAGATACTGAGAGCTCTGTCAAGTATGGGGAGGGCATCTCTGCCTTTTTCCCTGTGTCTGACGGGGTGAGACAGGATGTGTCCTGGGCTCAACCCTTTTCAATACTTTTTTGGACTAGATACTTGGTCGGGCAGTGAACCGTAGTTCCTGTTGGGCATCAATTGGTAACTTCAAGGTCACAGACCTTGACTTTACCGATGATGCAGTGATTCTAGCAGAGACATTGGAGGTCCTGGAAGTAGCTCTCGGGGTGCTGCATGAAGAGGCGAAGCCATTGGCACTCTCGGTCAACTGGACCAACACCAAGGTTCAGATTAGGGACTTGTTGGATGTCGATGTTCAGTCTGTGCATGCCAGTGGCGAGAACAGTGAGATCTTGGATAGCTCCACTTATCTTGGTAGTGTAGTGCAGAGCGACTGGGATTCCGACCGGGAAGTCACTCGACGATTCGGACTGGCCCACGGCGTTATGGATTCACTCAATAGAAATATTTGGCGCTGTCGGTATTTGACTAAGAGAACTAAGATCAGGCTCTTCAGAGCACCGGTGATCCCGGTCTTACTCTATGGGTGTGAAACCTGGACACTGAACAGTGCTCTGAAGGCCCGTCTTGACTCCTTCGGTACTAAGTGTCTTCACAGAATCATAGGGTATACCTGGGGGGACCATGTGTCCAATCAGAGGATACTCCATGAGACTGATTCAAGACTATTACCAGTCTGATACAAGAGCGCCAACTTCAGCTCTATGGGCACGTAGCTCGTTTTCCTGAGGAAGATCCGGCTCATAGGGTCAACTCCGAGAGGGTTGACCCAGGCTGGAGAAGTCCAAGGGAAAGGCTACGGAACTCTTGGTTGAATCAAGTCGATCAGATCTGCCAAGATGTGCTGGGAGTGGGAAGGAATGCTGCATGGAGGCTTGCTCGGAGGGACCCCAGGAGGTGGAGCAAAGGTTGGGCGCGGCAAAGCGCTGCCATGCGTATACCCCCTTATGATGATATGATACACACATACACACATCTATATATATATATATATATATATATATATATATATATGTATATATATATATACACACACACACACACATACACACACACACACACACACTCACACACATATATATATATATATATATATATATATATATATATATATATGTATATATATATACATATATATGTATATATATGTATATATAAATAAATATATATATATATATGCATATATATATGTATGTATATGTGTGTGTGTGTGTATGTATATAAATACATATATATACTTATTTAGTTATCTATATACATATATACATATATAAATATTTATTTATTTAAGTATTTATATATATATATATATATACACACATACATGCATATATGTGTGTGTGTGTATATATATGTATATATATATATATATATATTCATATGTATAAACATACACACAAACACGCATGTATATAAGCATGCGTGCATGTTAATGTTTTTATGTATCTACAA
>NC_061847.1:23894469-23896969 GCF_019202785.1 Penaeus chinensis | reverse complement strand
TTATATACACACACACACACACACATATATATATATATATGTGTGTGTGTGTGTGTGTGTGTGTGTGTGTGTGTGTGTGTGTGTGTGTATATATATATATATATATAAATGCACATATATACTTATCTATCTATCTACCAATCTACCTATCTATTTATATACTCACACTATATATATACAAATATATATATACATATATATATATATATATATATACATATATACATATATATATATACATATACATATATATATATATATATATATATATATACATATATATACATACACACACACACACACACACACACACACACACACACAGATTTATGTATATGTATATATATATATATATATATATATATATCTGCCAGAAAATATAAGTCCCATAAAAGAATGGGACAAAGCTACAGCGCCCGGCTGGTGGCCTGTCGCTGTAACACAAAACATCACATCCAGAAAGACGAGTTTATGATCCTGTATAGCAATTTTCTTGCCCACAATATAAATAACTGTACAGCTGACCCTGAGAAGGTGAAATTTGATATATTTTCCTTTAATGTTAAGTGTAAAGTTTCAAATGTTTTCATACTTTATTCCAGTATTCTGTCATAATGTTGTATATCATTATCTCAATATGAATTAGATATTTTTGAATCATTGAATGACGAAACATAAAAAAAACATCGACAAAACATCCTTACAAAACAGAGGTATATGTGTGCGTGTGTGTGTATGTGGGGGGTGCGTGCCTGCGTGTGTGCGTGCGTACTTGTGTGTGTATGTGTGCGCGTTTGAAAACATGCATATATATATACATCCGGTATAACAACTGAAATATTCCTGTTGTAGGAGAAATTTTGAAAAATTCTCGCTTTGGCATCTCGCAAAATGGCAAAATTCCTCGTTTCCGCATCTTGCAGCTTCCCTTAGGAGTAGCTCTATTTACACAACTGATTGGCTGCTGCAAAGTCTACACCTCATCCCAACACTGTGAGTGACGTTATTCTTAACCGAGAGTGGAACTCTGTAAGTGTGTGTGTGTGTGTGTTTGTGTGTTTGTGTGTGTGTGTGTGTGTGTGTGTGTGTGTGTTTGTTTGTTTGTTTTGTGTGTGTGTGTGTGTGTGTGTGTGTGTGTGTTTGTATGCGTGACATTTTTCTTATTCTTATTATCAGAAAAGCTTTTGTTCACACACGAAACGAACAATTAAACATAGCAAAGCAAGTTTGTATCATGACACAACAATGATTGTTACCTTTGAATAAGTTTGCCTTATGAATATCTAGCATAAAAAAATATGTAAAAAATAATGTATGTTGGTGAAGAATCGTGCATATTTGTTTAAGATGGTGGTATTATATACATAATACTATTTCTGATGTCTCTACAATGCAGTGCAAAAAGTTATTACTTCAGGTGCATGTGTGTTTACACACACACACACACACACACACACACATTCGCCTACACACACACACACACACACACACACACACATTCGCCTACACACACACACACACACACACACACACACACACACATTCACCTACACACGCACACACATAGACACTCACAATTCAGTGCGTAAACTGTGAGTTTTGCATTTATTTGCATGATGAACTGTAAATACCAAAAATTTAATATTTTATAGCAATCATTTTTTTTTTAACAAAACATGTATCAAACTTTATTCTCCGCTACTGAAAAAGGAATAAATAAAACAAACATAGCAATATAGAGTGCTATGGAAAAAGGACAGGAACAATTGGTATTCTTTTCAAAATTCCCTTCCCGTTATATTGGCCGCGGCTGCAAAAAGCGGGAAGCCAAAACAATAAAAGCTATAATTGCATGTTTCCAGATTGGCATTTTGCTGATCATTAGCATAATGAAATACCCGCGATGTGGATTTTCCATTTCTATGCAAATTTAGACTGGCTTTTCTTCCCGACCAAAGCCACAATATGTTTATATTTTCCGATACTTACCATGCAATTGCATGACTGCACCCGCTGCCGGTCTACCGCTAATTAATATGCGCCGTTGCATGGCGTTCTCTTATGTTATGTGTGTGTGTGGAAGGCGTTCTGAGTGGTACAGAAGAGGGAAGGAAAAGGTAACCATTTTTAGCATCATCATTATTGTTATATACGGTTATATGTAAGGGTGGTGTGTATATATATATATATATATATATATATATATATATGTGTGTGTGTGTGTGTGTGTGTGTGTGTGTGTGTATGTATATATAAATGTGTATATATATATATATATATATATATATACATATGTATGTACTTATATGTGTATTTATAGATAAATAGATAGATATGATATATATATACATATACATATATATTTGCATATATATATATATATATATATATATATATATATGTGTGTGTGTGTGTGTGTGTGTGTGTGTGTGTGTGTGTGTGTGTGTGTGTGTGTCTTATGTACATAAATATTTATACATATAAATATATATATATACAT
>NC_061847.1:23856969-23866969 GCF_019202785.1 Penaeus chinensis | reverse complement strand
CATCTGTCTGTGTATACGTGTCTATATATATGCAGGATGTCCAGAAATATCCGAATCACGCCACGGAAAAAAATGCATTTTTTTCTCTCGCTCCACAGACATGCAATGCACATTCTTTCCGCAAACCTCTATTACCCCCCTCCCACCTCTCTACCCACCTCTAACCCCTACCCCCAGCTTCCCCATGTCTCTGTCCAAATTCCCCCCCCCCCCCCTCGCCCGGCCCTTCCTCTCTCTACCCAACCCGTCCACTACTTCCCCCCCCCCCCCTTTCCTGCCAACCTCCAATCCCCCAACCCTTGTCCTCCCCCCTCCCTCTGTCCTCCTCCGCCTCTCCACCTCCACCCCCTCCTCCTCAACCTCCTCACCCACTCTCCCTCTCCACCTCCACCCCCTCCTCCTCAACCTCCTCACCCACTCTCCCTCTCCACCTCCACACCCTCCTCCTCAACCTCCTCACCCACTCTCCCTCTCCACCTCCACACCCTCCTCCTCAACCTCCACACCCTCCTCCTCATCCTCCTCACCCACTCTCCCTCAACCTCACCATCTACTCTCCCTCCCCCCACCCTCCAACTCCCCTCCTTACCCCCCAACCTCCCCAAGCCTCGTATCTGAATTCTTATCTCGCCGTCAGCAAATTACCGGATTTTCCTGATCCAACTGTATCGTGTTGTATTCTGTGTTATTGCATTGGCTGAAGTCAGCAATGCGGAGGCGAAGAGAATTCGTTTCTTGCGCCTCACTCAGGCTGGCGACAAAGGAGAGTAGAGGGAAGAGAGGAGGATGGAAGGAGAGGGAGAGAAGAGGGAGAGAGGAGGATGGGGGGAGAGGGAGAGATGAGAGGGAGAGAGGAGGATGGGGGGAGAAAGGAGGATGGAGGGAGAGAGGAGGATGGAGGGAGAGAAGAGGGAGGGAGGAGGATGGAAGGAGAGGGAGAGAAGAGGGAGAGAGGAGGATGGAAAGGAGAGGGAGAGAAGAGGAGAGAGGAGGATGGAAGGAGAGGGAGAGAAGAGGGAGAGGAGGATGGAAGGAGAGGGAGAGAAGAGGGAGAGAGGAGGATGGAAGGAGAGGGAGAGAAGAGGGAGAGAGGAGGATGGAAGGAGAGGGAGAGAAGAGGGAGAGAGGAGGATGGAAGGAGAGGGAGAGAAGAGGGAGAGAGGAGGATGGGGAGAGAGAGGAGGATGGAGGGAGAGAGGAGGATGGAGGGAGAGAAGAGGGAGAGAGGAGGATGGAAGGAGAGGGAGAGAAGAGGGAGAGAAGAGGATGGAGGGAGAGAGGAGGATGGAAGGAGAGGGAGAGAAGAGGGAGAGAGGAGGATGGGGAGAGAGAGGAGGATGGAGGGAGAGAGGAGGATGGAGGGAGAGAAGAGGGAGAGAGGAGGATGGAGGGAGAGAGGAGGATGGGCGGAGAGGAAGAGAGGAGGATGGAAGGAGAGGGAGAGAAAGAAGGGAGAGAGGGCGATGTAGAGAGGGGAGGTTGGGGGGATAATGGAGGGAGAGAGGAGGATGGGCGGAAAGGGAGAGAGGAGGATGAAGGGAGTGGGAGGGAAGAGGAAGAGAGGAGGATGGAGAAGGAAGAGGGAGAGAGGAAGATGAAGAAAAAAAGAAAGAGAGAAGAGGGGGATGGAAGGAGAGGGAGAGAAGAGGATGGAGAGAGAAGGAGAAAAGGAGAGAGGAGGATGGAAAGAGAGAGAGAAAAGAGGGAGAGAGGAGAATGGAGGAAGAAACAGAGAGAGGAGGGAGACGAAGACGGAGAGAAAGAGTGAAAAGGTGCCAACAATACGTAGCAACATCGGATGGTACACTTCACAACTCTGTCCGACAGCTGCCTATCCTCCTTGGACGGACGCAGGTGTCGGCCGGCTTCCTCTTTCCGCACGGGAATAAACATCCGCCCTCGGACGAACCGCCGCATAAAAGGACACGTCCGTAAGGCGGAGGGAGAGAGACAGGGCAGGCAGGCCAAGCCACACAGGGTCCAGCTCCAATAACTCGCCCTCCATCCGGGGACACGGGGGTCTCTTGGGGGGTCTCTTGGGGGGTCTCATATCTATCAACAATAAACCAGCAAGCTAAGACCCCTTCCATTGACCGCCCGAGACCATCTCACGTCTCGCTCACTTCTGGTGGCTTGCGGTGGACACTCGTTACAGAAGAGAGGAGGAGGGGACGAAAAGTGAGAGGTGAAGGGAGAAAGAGAGAGGAAAAGAGGAAGACGGAAGGAGAGAGAAAGAGAAGAGGAAGGAGGGAAAAGCGAAGACACACACATCAAGCGTATGAAGCATATGCTCTACATGGAACATCGGACCTTTGCTGTGAAATGTTTATTTTGGGTAAATGCTGCAGTTCATCCTCCAAGCCCGGGCTACAGATGACTGCACAGAACCATATCACCTGTGACAGTCAAAGGCAACAGGACACTGCACACGTCAGCATCCTTCTGGGACATGGAACAACATATTAGTGGCTGCCGGAAAGACTTAGGTCTTGTTAATAGCACGGCGGACGGCAGCCAACATGTATAGACCGGCAAAAAATGAATATCTTTGGGTGAAGACTGTCAGTTAGTCTTAACCTCACCGACCTTTCAACGAAAGTACCAAGTGCAAGGCCAAGCATCGAGACTGGGCCTCGTCCGGTAATACCAAATCTAACTCTTAACATTTAAGAACAGAACTCAGAGTCTGGCCGGAGAGGTGATGACGTCACTATTTAACTGGATTCCGTATGGCTGAACTGACCACCTCCAGCCGTAAGAAGTAATCTGGAAAATTGTCATACATCGTCACTCCGCACGGACCACCAAGTGGATGATGTAAACAAACCGCGTAATGTAAATAAAACATCGAGAAAGTGAACAACTTTCCGAGTAGTTCTAAGCACTTTGAAATGGAAAACTTCAACAAAAAGCTTTACTAGCTTTGAAGCCAATACGAATGGATGCAGACATGTTGGACATGATTACTTGACCAGCGAGTACGAGTAAGTAATTACACAATTTCCACATAAAACACTATTACTAAATTAAAACATATTTGAGCAAACTATTCAGTAGCCAGTGAACTAATGCATGTATTATGGAAGGGCTAGAGATTTACATGTATTATTTCTCGGATGGGAAATACCTAATAAGCTTCACCAAAATTCTCACCTCAGGTAGCAAACAATTGTCTAATTTCCTCATACACCCTGACAATATCAATGGAAGAGGTTTAACCTATTCTTTCTTTTTGACTGTTTTACATGCCTGTGATTGTTGTTTTCCATACTCTTCATTACTTTCCTCTATATCTATATGTTCCTCATTTCAAGATTTACTGCAGCCTATATAACATTTGTAAGAGAGATGAAAGTCTTGAGCAACCATGTCTTTCTGTGCTCTGGTAAAGACAAAGAAATATCATCCACATACATCTTAACAATGTAGACACTGGACTGGTTCCTTATTTGGCAAATTATTACTCGAGACCTGCAAGCTCAATTTTACCAGAATATATATTTTGGAGGCTTGTTGGCTTTTCCTGGAGTCTCCAAGGTGTATTGGCTAAATCGACTGATAGTGTCACTGTGGTTGAATCTTGAAAATCATTTGTGGTTTACATTTTCACATTACAGATAGTATTCTGTGGTTTTAGCACACTGTTTTTCATGTTGATAATGGTAATTGCCTTGTCTATGTGGTTCTCATTTGAAATGTATTGTACTTTGCTTCAAGTTTCCTTTAATAATTGTCTTCCAATCACTTTTTTTTTTTAACAATAACTTCAAGGATATGTATATTGTACATACATATCAAGAAGTTCTAAAATCTAAAATTGAGAATTTCATCTCTTTGTAGCCGAAGTTGAGTTTCATCATTCAGTTCCCATTCAAGGACGCTGATATCCTCTTTACGTTAGTTAATATGTATGTTTGGTTACTCATTAAAAAAAATCTTTCAGTAAGAACAACATTTTCAGAAAGGCTTTGCCAAGGTACTTGATAAAAAAAAAAAAAAACGAGGATGACCTTTTCAAGCACCTCCGAGTAACAACAGTTTTAATTAGGTGTATCATAAGAGTGATTGAAGTAGTATATGGCAAAACAAATTCACGGAGCCTTCTCAGTCTTGAAAAAAATACAAGAAACTTGTTTGTGACCCTTTGATGTTCAGGAAGCACTTTATCATACAAAAAAGTGTCTGAACTATTCGGAATGCCAGATCGGTCACATTTACCAGTGTTCTAAGAATTATAGAAGTATTATGCCTAGCAGGAAATGGCAAATGCAGGGAAATTATTGATAGAGAATTCCCTAATTTATCAGGTTTGACTGGAGTGATAAGGGCATTTGATGGGAGCCATAACAATATTAAAGCTCCAGGAAATGTACAGGCTGTTTTTTTTTAGAAAAAAAATATGAAACATGGTGTGATTTTAATGGCTATCGTATACCTAAGCAGGATTTCCTGGTTCAGCCCATGACACCAAGGTCATTATATCAACAGTGTTGTGCCATTAAAAGAAAACTGACACTCGCCCGTGGGTTTCCTTCAGAAAATCTTAACATTATTGGTGACTCAGCCTTTGCATTAACCACTCAGTGATCCCCTTCAGATACAGGTAATCTCTCAGCTACTCAAATAACATTTATTAAAAGATTGTGATTGAGAACTCATTTGTTTTGTTCAAAAATCGGTTTAGAATACTGAAATATGTAGATGCTGATCTTCCTCGCAAGATTATTAAAGCTTGTTGTGTACTTCATAATACCACTTTAAATTATGCTTATGAAGAGACAATGTTACGACAGAAAGAAAATTTAATTCCATTTGTAGAAGCGATAGACTACATTCTCTTCCCCAACAGAGGCCAAAATATTGGTGGTGAGAGAAAGAGGATGCAGTTGGCAACATCACTTGAATAAATACGGGCCCCAAAGCCTTCTAATTATTGTCAGTGAGGTATAAATTGTCATCAGTTTTATTGCTATAGTTACTGGTAGATTGCTTCAGAACTTCACCAAGATGTCAATTAGGAAGCTTATCTGAAAATACCGGTTTACCTCATTCCTTTAATTTAAGTTCATATAGATATATTTCATTTACATTATTGATAAAAAATATATATATATATATATAATTATATTAATGATAATGTTCATACAATCGATGGCCCACTCCTTCCTGTGCGCAGGCGTCTTGTGAAGCAAGGTTTGTAGACTCCTACACCCAGGGTAGAGCCAACTGTGGATTATATGAACATCTTGACCTAGATTTATTTATCTAAAAATAAGACCAATGATAAGGTTGATAACAATAAGAGTACTCTTACCTTCTTCGAAAAACATCCAAGAAGTAGAATAGAGCAAATGGGACTACTGACACCTTGGTGACACTAGCAATGTGTAAACGAATAAATATTGTGCTCATAGCGTCAGTATTTGACTCTTCTTCTACTGGCTGTCTCCCGTCACAAAGGGGTTACTGCAGCGTCTCTAGCCACAGCCCCCACATTTACCAGATCTTCCTTGTTACAATCAGACCAACGTCTCTTTGGCCTGCCCCTTTTCCGTTTCCCCACAGTCATTTTCATAACCCTCTTCCCAACATAGCTCTCATCCCTCCGATAGACATGGCCAAACCACCTCAGTCTGCTTTCCTTGATCTTATCTGTCAGCTTTCTTTTCAATGCCTAGTCTCTCCCTGATGTTTTCATTTCTGACTTTGTCTTTCTTTGCAACTCCCACCTCATATCGCATCATCTTCATTTCTGCAACTTCCAGCTTCTTCTCTTGTCCTTTGGTCAGCGCTGCTGTTTCCAATCCATATATCATAGTTGGTCTTACCATGGTACTATGTAATTTTCCTTTTACTTTACTTGGTGTCTTCTGATCACACACAACACCTGTTTTTTTTTTCCTCCAACTATTCCATCCTGATTGAATCCGTCTTGATACCTCGCACTCCACTCCATCATCTTCCTGCACTGTTGCCCCGAGATACTTAAAATCTTTTACCCTATTTACCACTTCCCCTTGGATCTTAATGGAACCTTCTTCCTTTTCTCCCCCACCAATACACAGGTATTCTGTTTTCTTCCGGCTTACTTTCAGGCCCCTTCTTTCGAGTGCATGCCTCCACGATTTTAATCTTCGTTCCGCCTCCTGCCTTGTCTTGGTGCATATAACATCATCTGCAAAAAGCATGCCCCACGGAGCCTCTCTCCTAATGTCTTTTGTTAAGCATTCCAGTAAGACCAGGAAAAGGAAAAGGCTAAGCGCTGATCCCTGGTGTACCCCGACTGTAACTTCGAACTCCTCCAGTCTCTCCACAAGGTGTTCTTACTTTGGTCCGGCACCCTTTATACATGTCCTGAACTGCTTTTACATACCCCTCCGAGATCTTAGCTTCTCTCACACATGCCCACAGTTCTTCCTTTGGCAATCTGTCATATGCTTTCGATGAACACACAGTGTAGATTTTCAGTATTTGACTATATCTCTATTTTTTGTGTTGCTATCTTTATAGAATTTTACATGGTAATAAATATTTTAATAGCATGATGTACTATATGTTTTTTTTTTTTAATGTACAATTAGATAAAGAGCATTTTTTTTTTTTGGATTTAACAATCCAAACATTAACATTACAAATAAACTAAAAATTACATATCTTTAAAATTACTGGATAAAAGATAAACTGAAAAATACTTCTCTTTAAAACTACTGGGTAAAATTATTTGAAAAAAGCAGTATTACTGAGAGTAGGAAAATATGTTAAGGTATCTTAAAACATAGCAATTAATCATCAGCATCATTATCTTCACTCCTGTTTAGAGTTCTTAGTCATTTAAGTTGTTCTTCATAAATGTTGTTGTCATTCGTGTTCCATTTCCCTAATCTACATTTCTCGTACTCTAGTAATTCTAAAAGAAAAATCCACATAGGCAAGTAACTCCTTGTGCATTGCTTGAATTTCCGCAAACATCTGCTCTCTTCCTGCTGGTGGCCTTAATCTCTGGCGAGTCCTGGTAAGTGCTGGTGAGGAGGTTGTGGTGTGTCCATAGCAGCTGTGGCGACTAGCTCTGAAATTGCTTTTGTTACATGTGTTCGTCTTCTATGTTTGCTTGGTGTTTCTCGATGATGCTTGAGGGTGAAGAAAACACAAATACGTACGATAATACTAGCATCACAATCCTATGCAATGGCATCACAACATGGCACTCACAACTCACATCATTATCATTATTCACTTCATTATCACAACCCACAACATGTAGCTCAATTGTTGGCACAGTCACTACATCTATTACAGCAGGGAATGTCTGAGAAGGCGAAGCAGCTGGAACAGTAACAGATGCATTGGTTGTAGTCAAGTGTTTCCCCCGCGTCTTGGATCCCTTCTTCAGCAACCAGAGGGTTAATGGTTGGCCGGTCACGTGAAAAAAGAAGCCAAAAGGTCGTAATGTGGCCGTCTTATTCTTGAACTGTTAGACTGGTAGGCATGCTTAAAATATAGCCACCTTGCTCCAGTCTGGTTTATTGTCATATCAGGCATATGAAAACAAAAAAAAAAAAAAAAAAAAAAAATATATATATATATATATATATATATATATATTTAAAGGTCCGTGTAAATAAATTGATAAATAATAAAAAAAAAGAAGAAAGAACTCTAAGTTTGTGTGTCTTGAATAAAGGATGTGTAAAGTTAATAAATCTCATAGAGTAATGGATATAACATGTGTCGTTGACATATGGTTATAATAGAGTAATATTAATATCAAAGCTTGTTCGCCTATCTGTTGCAGAACAGATAGATGTTTGAAGTATTAAAAAAAAAAAAAAAAAAAAAAAAAAAAAACTATGCATATCCCATAAATAAAGAGCTACCTGAAAGCACACAGTACTCTAAAAGTCTAGTAATTGGGATTCATGAAATAAAAAACACTTTTTGGCAAAGTAAAAATATGTGAAAGAATCCCTTATCCTGCGGCTACTTTCAGGTAAAGCCTGTGCATTACCCAACAGACATAACAATTCCCATAATACAAGCCTAAAAAAAGCACATTACATGCAGAGAGGCCACCAATTAGTAAGCAAATCCCACCCTTTTAATCAAAACATTAGTATATAATCATATAATAAAAACATTAGTATATAATTTTCTACATAACAACGGGAAGTGAAAAAAGATATTTCATCCATCAACACAAAACCTGTCCAAATCCCACAGAAAACAAAGCAAAGCCCATTAACCACATGCATTTAAAATTATCAAATAACAAACCTTGTGATAGATGTGCTGCTGCCTATAATAACAACAGAAATAAAGATTAAAAATTAATCAACGAATCCGTGTTATAACCTCCCAGTTTTTTTCATTTGTCATTACATAGCAGTCTTGTGTTTCACAATATATTTTATTTTTCTTCCATTCTTGTCTTAACAGCAAATGTGAATAATAAGTATTTAAAAGTTTATCTGTCATGAAAATGTATAACAGAAACATCAAGATTATTCATCACAACTTTACGTACATAGTAGTAACAATAGTAGTAACAACAATAGTAGTGATAATAGTAGTAGAGGTGGTAGTAGTAGTAGTACTATTAATAATAGTAACTGTTGCAGTAGTATTAGTTGTGTTGGTGGTAGTAATAGTTGTAGTAATAATAGTAGCAATAATTGTAGTATAGTTACAATAATAATAGTAGTATAGTGACTATAATAATAGCAATAGTAGTAGTAATAATAATAATGGCGGTAATAATGATAATAATATTAACAATAACAACAACAACAACAACAACAACAATAATAAACAGTAATCATCATCATCTTCACCTTTACTGTCACCGTCACCATCACCATCACCTTTATCATCATTATCATCATAATCATAATCCTATTTAATTATGCATAATGATTATGCAATCATTTTACATTTTTTCCAGTATAATATTTATGCTTTGATCTTTTATAAAATATTTACTATTAGTTATGTTTCCTCAAGAAAAAAAAATATTTATTAATAGATATTTAACGTCTTAAGTATTTTCACATTTTAATCCCACAAGGTATTTGCCGCTAATGAACATAATCGTAAGCCTTGTACAAGATGAAGAGGATTCATATGGGAGTTCATGGCAATTCATAACCGCGCGCGCGTGTGCGTGTGTGTGTGTGTGTGTGTGTGTGTGTGTGTGTGTGTGTGTGTGTGTGTGTGTGTGTGTGTTGTTGTTGTTGTTGTTGTTGTTGTTGTTGTTGTTGACAGATAAAATAAGAGAAAACAAAATAAAAAATAACAAAGATAAAAAAACAAAAAAAACAATGACGCAAGTACGGGTGAGTAACAAGATCCCTTCTCTTAATAACATTGTGGAGGGGGGGGGGGGGAAGACAGCGAAGGGGATGGAAGATGAGAATCTTTCGCCTAATTGTGCATGCAATTATGATAATGATGACAACGCAAGAACCAAGGAGGCAAAAAAAAGAAAAAAAGAAAAAAAGTTTTAGAAGAAGCCTCAGACGCGCATGAACTCATAAGAGGCATTATGAAGGTAACAAAAGCCTGTCTCTTCTATTGTTGAACGTATCAGCGAGCAACAATGAATGGAGATAACATGGCCACATTTAATTTCTTGATTTTTGCGTGTTCTTCCTTGGCTTTTTTTTTTTTTTTTTTTTTTTTTTCCTTTCTTTTATTCCTCGTAAATTGCCCAATTTTTTTTTTTTTTTTTTTTTTTAGTTTTTTTTTTTAGTTTTTAGTTTTTCTGTTTCTTAGATGGTTTTTTTCACTTTTTTTTTTATCATTTCCGTTTTTTCATTGCATATTCAAAGATGCTTTTACTCTTTGTTTTAAATTTTCTTGCTCCTCGGTTATGGAAAAAATATCTTACATTACAGAACAATGGAAAATGGAAAATTGAAGAAATAAAAAAAAAAACTGAAAATTTAATATTTGTTGATTCCTGGAATTCTAAGATACAAGCAGCGGCCGAGGAAAGGCCAATATA
>NC_061847.1:23821969-23824469 GCF_019202785.1 Penaeus chinensis | reverse complement strand
TACCATCCTCTCGGCCGTCTTGGCCAGGCAGCTGAGCAGAGAGATGGGGCGGTACTTCCCCGGCTCCTTTGGTTTTGGGACGGGAACTATGGTAGCCCTCTTCCAACTCTGGGGTAGAGTGGAAGTTTCCCAGGACTTGTTGATGAGTTGTAAGAGTGCACGCTCACCTGCTAGTCCTAGGTGGGAGATAATGGGGTACGAGATCCCATCAGAGCCCGGGGCTGTGTTGGAACTGGTTTTATAGGCTTTCCTTAGTTCCCTCAGAGAAAGGATAACGTCTGAGTTATCGGGTTCGGCTGCCCTTTCTCTGATCTGAGCGTGTCTGTCTGGCTGTAGACGCTCTTGTCTTGCCCTCAGCTCGGCTGGCAGACTGTTGCTGCTTCGTTCTCGCAGAGAACTCGTGCGCCAGTCTGTTAGCCTCTGCTTGGGGGTCGTGATGGGTGCACCTCGGGGCTGAGCGGCTGGTAGCTCGCTTGACCCGTTGCCACAGCTCTGAAAGGGTGGTTTGGTGGTCGAAGGACTCACACAATTCCAGCCACTTTTCCTGCCTGACTCTGTTGGCAGTTTCCTTGGCATCCGTGACAGCTTCCCTTAGGAGGGATAAGTTGTCAGGGGTTCTTTGCCTTCGGAATAGTTTTCGGCACATGTTCACCCTGTGGTTGACCTCCCTGATCTCGTCATTGAAGTAATAGGCGTCTTTGTGACTTCTGGACCCAGGCCGAGTTTTGGGTATGGTCTGTGAGGCTGCTTCATTAATGGCGTTTAGCAGGCTAGCTTCGAGCACTTTCACATTTTTGCTTTGTGGGGGATCGTTGCATCTCAGACAGAGGGCCAAGGCGTTTTGAAACTCCTGCCAGTTGGCCTTGTCTGTTTTCCATCTTGGATTCGGTCTAAGGATTTCGGCTGGGCCAGCATCCATGAGGGTAGTTATAGTGCCGTAATGGTCACTTGTGACGGTCTCATCGACACACCAGCCAATCCTCCCCACCAGAGGCGCAGTGGCCAGGGTAAGGTCTAGGACCCCTCCTCTGACGTGCGTTGGCTCTTGGGTGTTGAGGAGAGCGATCTCAGGGAATGTCTCTAGCACGTCGGCTATGTGATAGCCGGCCGCATCCGGTGCCCGGCAGGGAGCCAGGATGGGGTGGTGTGCATTGAAGTCTCCCCCTATGATCACTCGGTCGTGTGCAGCAGACATCGTCTCCACAGTGCGATGCATCGGCTATTGCGGAGCAGGGGATTGTTGCTCTCACAAGGGTGATCAAGCCTCTCTTGCCAGGTGTTCGTGGTAGTGTGAAGGTACCCTGAGAAGCGAACAGTGTCCACTGTTAATGTCTCCTGGAGCATGACAATGTCAATGTTCCTTGATCGCACTACTGCTTGGAGAAAAGCGTTCTTTGCAGAGAAGCTATTGATGTTCCACTGTAGGATGCTTAGATGGTGTGTCATGATGTTACTCAGTGATAGTTACATCAGAGACATCGTCGGAGTCTGACAACTCCATTGCGAGGTCCTCGCTGGTTGAGGGCTTCTCGTCTGTTGTCAGGCTATCCTTGGGTCCACTGGGGGGTGGAGAGCCTTTGGTAGCTCTGACTTTGGTTGGTTCGGCTTTTCTCTCAGGCTTTTTCTTGGCTGGCCTTGCTGGCCTTGCCTGGGCAAGGTCAGCGTGATCTGGCTCTGGCTGCACAGATTCAGCCTGTTTTGGGTCCGGCTGTGAAGGCATGGCCTGGTTTGAAGTGGGGAGGGGAGTCTCGTCCTGGGGTGAGGGTGAGGCTGGTTTTGCTCTAGCCAGCTTTCTTCCCTTCAGGGCTGCGACAGTCTGGGTCATTGCCGTCATGGCGACCGAAACTGCCTTCTCGGCCTCCTCACTCGACCTCCCCAGGGCTGTTGCTACTGCTGTGACAACAGCAGTTAACAGGAGAGTCATATCGTCCTCGTCAAAGAGGAGATGATCATCTGTTGGGGAGGTTTTTGTGGTGCTCTTAGAAACTTTTTTCTTTAGTTTCTTTTTCTGCACCTTTGGCATTGTCGGAAACTCCTTTTTGTTGGAGACATCCGGTGTCGGCTGGGGGGCGGCTTCCTTCCTCTTAGGAGGTCGGGAGGCCTTTTCGCTTTTGTTCCTTCCCCAGACATGGGTGCCCGGTGGGGCAGGAACAAAGTCTGGTCGGTTTTGAGCAACCTCTTGTCGCCTGAGGGCCGCCTTTTTCCTGACAGAGCAAGTCAGGCTCCAGGCATGATGCTTCTTGGCACAGTTGGGACATTTGGCTGTTGTGTCCCTCTTTTCCTCTTTGTATGCCTTGAGGCATACCTCTGTGTTGTGTGCCTTGCTACAGACACCACATTTAGGCTTGGCTGTACAGTTAGCCTTGTGGTGACCGTATTTCTGGCACTTGAAACATCGAAGTGGTTCTGGCACATACGTTCGAAGGTTGTAGGTGCCCCAGTTACCCAGATCAAGGGTAGTGGTTGGGGCACCTTTCATGGTCACCAGGACTTGTCTGGT
>NC_061847.1:23734469-23736969 GCF_019202785.1 Penaeus chinensis | reverse complement strand
GTATGGTAGTAGGATTGTTTATAATATTTTATATAATGTTTATGTATACATACATACATACATGCATGTATACATACATACATATATGTACATATATTTAAATATATATGTGTGTGTGTGTGTGTGTGTGTGTGAGTGTATGTGTGTGAGTGTGTGTGTGTGTGTATGCGCGCGCATAAATAAACATAGAAAAATGTAAAAGGATTAATAAAAGTTATATTGAATCTCTATTGTATTCCGTAAGACATATCAGACAAAGTTTACACTGTATATACACCACTGATGATCCCAATGCCAGAAGAACGATCAGATTCATGATGACAACAAACAAACTTTCTTTGGAATAGATATGAAAGTTAATGAAAAACGGAAAGTATAAAAAAAACGAGGAAATAAAAAAATACACTTGAGATTTTATAGCTGTAATCGAAACGTATCGGACAAAATACATATAGCATCTCTACTCTTTCCGTTCTTCAATGGAAAATGTTTTAAAGTGCCTTCAGTATTTACCCAGGATGAGGAAGAACCCAGGAGAAGGTTAAGAAAATTAGGTAAACCAGAGAAAGTGACAATCCAAAACTGGATACATTTACTCAGCAAATATAATTTCCTCTCGTTTCCCCGGAAATTCCCGTGGCAAAAATATGAATGCTAGATAAAGGAGAGAGACAGACATAATACATATATACATACATAAATATACACATATATACATATATATACATATATATACATATATATATATATATATATATATATAAAAGGTTGAAATAAAAACAAGAGAAAGAGGGAAAGACTGGCAGATAGTTACGGAGGGGGGAGAGAGAGAGAGAGAGAGAGAGAGAGAGAGAGAGAGAGAGAGAGAGAGAGAGAGGTGGGGGGGGGGGGGGCAGAAACATGGAATTAATAAAGAATAAAGATAAAAACTCAGACATCAAATAGACATCGAGCTGTATATAAATATGTTAATTTCATATGTTTATAAAGTCTCAACACAACATATTGAAAATGGCACGCTGATGTTCCTGTCCTTTCCTCTCTCCTGTTTCCGACTTGGTGAGATTTCTCCAACATGCGTTCATATCTGTATGTCGTTTACATGTATTTATTCCAAATCACATTAATCTAGTTTGTTGATAGATGGGTTGATAGATAGATCGACACACACACACACACACACACACACACACACATATATCTGTGTGTGTTTGTGTGTGTGTGTATCTATATGAATGCTTAAACACTCTACCGTGTTGATATTATGATAGAAAAACGGGCATCCACTCAAACTGCCCCGCGATCTCTGACAGTCTGTGTGCTGTTGCCAGCAGAACAAAAGGATTTTGCAGCCCTTGTAGTAGTTATGGATTGGTAAAGAAAGAAATAAATAATAATGAAAATAAATGACGAAGAAGAAAATGACTCACGGTAAGGGGCCGTAGCAACTAACCACCGGCCACGCCCCCTTCTCTAATCCAGTTAGATGTAAAGGGTGTTGCCACTGAATATCAAAAGGTTTTCATTAGCTCATAATGTTCATGCACTTCAATGCAAGTTTCCTATTTGTCTTTCACAGAGCACATTGATTAATAGTTTTGAATAATATTTACTTGATCACCCTCCTCCGTAATACATCAAGTGTGCCCGCTTCTGGCCTTGTCTCCGTGGATTCAGTTGCTTGGTGTCAGTGGATCCACAAGCGACACGGTTGGCTTGAAAATAACTAATCTTGATGTTTCGGAACTTGACTAGTCCCTCAGAGTAAAGTGTAATTATGACGCTACAAATGGTCTATAAGGTATCCATTGCCAATATTGGCATGATACGAGGCCCTTGCCATATCACCTCCGAAACACTGTTCCGGCCTTTAAAAACAACAGGTACCAATATTTCTGAATGGTTTCGGTTTCATCTACTCGCGAGTAAAGATGTTTTTTTTTTAACGACTGTACATAAGAATATATGAACAGATGTATAGATGCACACACACACACACACACACACACACACACACACACACCTATATATATATTCACATGTGTGTATATATGTCTGTATGTATGAACTACTTGGCGCCAGTTAACATCAACATGGCGGCAGTTGACCGCTGACTATACTTGGGTGGCTGACCAATGATCCTATCCCAGGGGAGTAGTGGTTTAGGTAGTCACTGTTGGTGGTTCTCAACCCACCATCATATCTACAATATCACTCAATACCGTATCTAGGTTTGACTTACCTAATTTCATTAAATCCGTGCAAATCCGCACGCACATTGCGTGGATGTGAATATGTTTGTGCATTCATGTACACATACATCGCTCGCGCGCAATAGTGAGTAAATGCATTGGTTTACCTAAGTTTGATAAGATAAAATGGTAGATATACAGATAGATAAATATATATATACATAGTAGAAAAACCCACAATGTAAAAAATAGATTCATTGATAGTCAGACCACAGTTTCGAAATCCACCTGAATTCCATCTTCAGGTC
>NC_061847.1:23674469-23704469 GCF_019202785.1 Penaeus chinensis | reverse complement strand
TTCTTCATTCTTCAGTCGAATCCTGGACGAAGCTTCCCAAAACTAAACTGAGCATGAGGAAGACATTTTATTGACTGAAACACAAGCACAATATACATGAATGATTAAAATAGTGCAGCCGATGGTCTTCGTTCTCGAGGTCGTTTTAGACCGTTCACCCCAAAGATAAACAACACAGTTCTATTTACCTTTTCAAATCATAAAGTATATGTTGTATACGAGTATCTATATTAAATATAGAATCTGTATAAAATGTAGGTTTGTAAGTATGACTTCCCAATTATTTTGAGGAGGCATATCGGTGAATAGTTCTCTCTGTTAATGATATGCATACGGTAACATTCACGACTGTGATAATTATAGGTAACTGGTATCAAGAGGTGTTACTTGGAAAATGGTAAGCGATTCTCGTCCTTATGACAGTGTTATAAGGTCGACTTTAGCTCATAAAGAGAGTATCCCTCTGGCCGCTATCCAGATATATAGTTCTGGAAGATGGTCGACTGCCATTACAGACTGGAGCACTAATGAAGTTCTACACTGTTTTCTTAATAACAAAAAGTCATGTTACCAAGCGTGTATGAATATGATAGATATGTATCTATTGCAAATAACACATGGTACGGAAGCGAATCTGTATACAATCGGCCGCGATTTCCCCAGTCCACAGCCTGATAATCCCCAAGGAACCAGGTCAAGTCATTATCTACATGGAAAGGTCGATCTTGGCTTGAAAAGATGGCATCCCGCTGGCTGCTAATCCCCAAAGGAAACACAATACAATGGAAAGACTTTCAGATGTGGAAATTAACGCGATGACCCAAAGGCCTCGTGACTAATGGGCCCAAAGTCCAGTGAAGGGAACTATGCAATAAAGAGGAGAAAGTGACAGTGCTTCCGGCCCTATTGGCTTTGCCTTGCATGACATGAGTTTAACGTCATTTGAACTCGATTCAAATCTGCTAGATAAGACTATTTTTTCCGTGTGCTTTTTTAGTGTCGGTGTAGGAAACAATAAGCAACATCGCGCTTTATTTTATTATGGATCTTTATGTACAAATCAGACAGCAAATCATTTTTAGGAAGAAAAACATTTTTCTATAGTAAAAGACAATTAATGATTCCTCGTCTCTGTAACCTTTTCAAAGCACAGCAATTCTGTGGCTAATAATATAGGCATTGTTTTATCTTTGTAAACGACGTTCAAAGAATATATCAATATGTACCTATGAAGTACGTAGTATATGCAGGCCTTCCATTAATTCTAATCTTTTAATTTCATGGAAAAGTAATGCTTTTGAAAGAGTATCATAGTGACAATGGGAACGACAGAAAAGAGAAGAGAAATTGAATAACGACAGACAAAAGAAACTGAATATCGAAAGAAAATGTAAGAGAAATAAATTTTAGAATGAAAAAGCGACTTTCGACCTTTTGGTCACATCATAAGGGTGATTTTGGCCCCGGAAGGTTACTGCCCAGAGGTTGTTAATCCCTTTGGTGAAATTTCAACATGAAATTGGAGCAATTATCATAACGTAATTGTTCATAGACATGCACGTACTCAAAATTAGGATTACTACCGTAAGAAAGGATATAATCATAAAACATAGCACTGATTTATTCGTATAGACAAGTGAACGAGCGGGTTTAATTATTACAACTGAAAATAATGCAAGAGATTTAACTGACACGCTTTCACTTAGACCTAGTTATCGAACTCGAAATCCTTCGAAGGCCAACTTTCATTTCAGCGACCATCTTGAGGGTACATAGGTACATGCCTGGCTTCGAAAGGTATATGTATTATAAACCTATATGTAAAGTGTATTTCTATAATAAATGACACAATAATGTGTGTGCCCATGCGTGCGTGCATATGTGTCCATTATTCATATTTTACTATATATGTGTATATGGAAACATTTTTTAACTGGGTGAACGGAATCGCGATACAATAAATGAAAATAATTTACTTCTCTATCCGATGTCTCTCTGGTTAGTGTTCTTACAGCCCAGTGGCATCATAAAGGTACTTGAATCAGTTTTGTCCAATTTCAGGCTCGAACGCCTATTCATCATTATTTGGTTAACAACCAACAGAGTGATTTCCTTTTAAAAAATCATATCTCAAAGAGGCATTTTCTTTTCAAACGCTATAGTTTCTATAATTACCAACAACATAAGATGGAGCTTGGTTTTAATGTATAGCAATACTGCATATTTTTTGGGGTAACCTGACTCTCCATTTGCCATGAGAAATTTCACGGTAATGCGCCCTTACTTTGTGTTGTAGTTGTCGAGAGCAAGTGGCACAGCCCAGTGAGCGAAAACCAGCCTTATCACAAAACCATAGAGGCAAAAATTGTGTATAAGAATGGTTCTCATAAACCACCGTATTTTGATACGTTCAGACGTACGTTCAAATATAAACATTTAGGTGTCTGTATGTGTTAAATTCTAAGGTTGAGTTTACCCAAGAGTTGAATATTGTTTAAGCATATATATATATATATATATATATATATATATATATATATATGTGTGTGTGTGTGTGTGTGTGTGTGTGTGTGTGTGTGTGTGTGTGTGTGTATACATACATATATATGTATTTATATATTTATATATTAATACATATATATTTTTTTAACAACCATTCATTCCACTGCAGAACATAGGCCTCTCTCGATTCACTATTGGGAGGTTATATGGCAGTGTCACCTTTGCGTGATTGGATACCCTTCCTAACGCTTGTGCCACGGCGGTGACTTCCCCTACGACACCTGCGTTTCACTTCCCAAGGCGATAATGTCGTTTTCTCTGGCTCAATCCAACAGTCAGAGCGCAGGAATTTATATATATATATATATATATATATATATATATATATATATATATATTTCCGTCAAACAGATTTTCGAGCCACTGATCAACCCACAGAGTACTGTGAACCAAGGGGTATTTGAATCTGCCTTGTCAAATTTCGCGGTCGACCACATACTCACCAATATATGCTGGAAGTCATGCGGATACCAGTCACCTCTATGAGCATGTCTATATAACACCGAATTCAATGCATTATTTATTTTCAAGCGTTCGATTCAAATTCAGCTGTAATCACTAGTGACAGGTGAATCCACACACATACACACACACACACACACACACACACACACACACACACACACACACACACACACACATATATATATATATATATATATATATATATATGTACGTGTATATATGTATAAGAGAAAAAAATATATGGCTATACATAGTCATACTTACACACATATGTGTATTTACACACACACATATATATATATATATATATATATATATATATATATATATATGTATATATATATATATATATATATGTATATATGTGTACATGTATGTAAATATATATATATATATATATATATATATATATATATATATATATATATAATGTATAAGTATATAAATATATATATATGTATGTATATATATATATATTCTGTATATATATTTATATTCATATATATATATATATATATATATATATAGATATATATATGAGTATATGTATGTATATATATTTATATGTATGTATAAGTATATGTATGTATATATATGTATATGTATGTATATATGTGTGTATATATACTTTATATGTATATTTATATTTGTATATGTTTATATATATAATACATATATAATATACACACAAACACATACACAGTGTAGGGATATAGATATATACATACATAAATACTTACATACATGAATACATACACACACAAATTCATTAATACATACATAAAATATCGCTTTCCAAATTGCTTAACTGGTCCATAACATAGTTCAAACCGTCTTTCGAGCCAATGATCTGCAGTATATTCTATTTATGATGGTTGCATTTTACCATGAATAACCACACATCACGGACACTGCTAATTGCAGTACATGGGAGTATGCTTACAGTTTTCATCTCTGTGACCCCATTCATACGGCCACTTTTCCCGTGATGTAACTCACCTCGCTGATTGTTTATCCGTACATTAAGTACGAAAAGCTGATGCATGTGCGTTCGACCGCAAAGCTGACATGGCAGATTCAAGTACCGCTTGATCATTGTTCGCAAAGTTAACAAAATGGTATGGAGCGAGTGGTTAATGGGAGATTATAGCAATAAATATGTATATATGTGTGTGTGTATGTATATATATATATATATATATATGTATATATATATTATGTGATATATATAACATATGTATAATATATGCATATATATATATTTATATATATTATAGACACATATATACATACATATATATATACATATATATATAAATATATATATATATATATATATATATATATATATTTATCAATACACACGCACACACACACATATATATAATATATATATATATATATATATATATATATATAATGTATATATATATACATATATACATAGACTTACATATGTATATATATAAATATATATATATATATATATATATATGTATATACACACACATATATACATATACTTGCATATATATATATATATATATATATATATATATATTCACATAGATATATATACACTTATGCATATGCGTGTGTACACATATAATTATTGATATGTAAGTTAGACTCATACATACATCCATAGATAGGTAGGTGGATGGATAAGAAAAACAGACAGACAGATATATGCTGATAGCTGTATAGTTCGATAGATGGATAGACAGAGATGCGCAAATATATCATGGAATACATGAATTAGGAAAATTCTTATCTATTAGCCGTACTCCCAGCGATAGTTTATACTGACTTTCTTACAACATAATAATTTCATGGGATGTCACCCCATACAGTAAGCAATAGTATGTTTATTCTTTATGTAAACCGTAAATATTTATTTTATATCTTAACTAATTAACGATAGATGTATAGTCACAGGATGGTACAGTTTGTCCTAAAAATCGTTTTGTGCTTCCGTTTGTGATCTAGAAACTCACTGTACATATTCCCTTGTTCCATGGAAACACGAAAGGCACCAACTGTGATAATTATAGGTATCAGGTACCAAGAGATGGTATCTGAAAATGATGGGCGAATTTCGTCCTTAGAACAACGCCATAAGGTCGATTTTGGCTTGAAAAGTGGACATCCCGCTGGCTGCTAATCCCGTAAGTAAACACAACACAATGGAAAGGCGGAAAGCTGCGAAAACTAACGTGAAGGTCCATAGACCCCGTAACAAATAGGTCCAAAGTCCAGTCAAGTGAATTATGCAATGAAGTGGAGAAAGTGACAATGCTTCCAACCCTTTTAGCATGGCATGAGTTTAACGATACTTGAACTCAATTTAAATATCCTAGACCAAGCTGCTGTCAACATCGCGCGTTTGTTCTATCTGTATGTAAAAATCTGGCGGCAATTTTATTTTCGACAGAAGAAAACAATTTTTTTTTTTTTACTAAAGACAATTAACGTTTCTTCGTCTCTACATTACGCTTTCGAAACACAGAAATCTCGTTTTATGGCAAATGGCGTTCAGAGTATATCAGTATATTGCTATGAAGTACGTAGTATATACAGGCCTTTTTTTAATCTAATTAAATTTCATGTAACATTTATACTTTTGATATAGTATCACTGAACTGACTTAGTGGGAACGCCATTGATTAGACTAGTACCTGCATTAAAACGTTAAATATACTTAAGTAACTTGTTATTCTATATAATCACCGCTTAAGAATATGATTGTGGTAAAAGAATGAGTAGTTTACATTTGCCATTCGACTTGATACCAGGTACCAGGAGACTCACGCTCCTATTAAGTTATGAGCTCAAATTAGGTTCGAAAAGGAAGTATCCCGCTGATTTCTTAATGTGTGAAATCTGACATGAGGTCTGTCCCGCCTGTTTCTTGTTCGATCTCGTTCAACCTCACTCTTATTACCGGCTTGCAGACTTATCAATAAACCTTCCAACTTATTTCAGATTTAAAGATTAGCGTGCATGCCTGGAGCACACCACCTGGGTAGCCTAGTCTAGATGAGCATGTTTCGAAGGGAAGACCTACGTATATTTATGCAGATATTACATATGATGCTAAATTAAACAAGCATATGCAAAACAGATAAACGAAGTAAACGAGGGGAAGCAAAGGAAGGGATGGGAGAGTGAGAAAGTGTAAGATAATTTAATAAACAAAAGCAAAATGCAATGACGATAAAAGGGAGATCCAATAACAATGCCAGAACGTGAGTCAGCATATAAATAGCAGCCGATGGATGTTTGAACCAACAATTCCGTCGGATCATTTGACAAATAGTCGTTTCACCTGGCGCATTCCGTGGGTATTTTCATGCTTCTATGTTTTTAAGCAGTTTGAAATCATTGCAGTCTGTAAACTAAAGAAATTAGCTATTTCTGATATTTAAAGTTCACTTAATACAATTAACACTTAATGGACATTCATATTTATTTATTTAGAAATATATACATTCCAAAACATAGTATTTTGAATAAGAACATATATATGGCAGCTTACACCATACGATGACACATAGTTTTTTTATTACATCCTATGTTTTTGTCAATATACTTCACATTCTTACAATGTGTTTAATCCTCTTTTACAGGACAAACTCACTATTCTTCATTCACCAGCCAGGGCATGAACGGAGCTTGTCAGAACTAAACAGAGTATCAATAAGAACATTTTATTGACTGAAACACAAGCACTATATACATAAATAATTGAAATATGGCAGCCGAACACAGAGAACACAGAGCTTCGTTCTCAAGGTCGTTCTGGAGACCTTTCTGACCGCTCGTCCCAAAGATAAACAACTCAATTCTATTTGTTTTAGAATCTTGTGGTATATGTTGCGGGGTTTCTTTATGAAATATAGAATCTTAATGAAATGTAGTAACTTTATAAAATATAGAATTTATAAAATATACATTTTATAAAATGTAGAATCTTTATAATATAGAATCTTTATAATATAGAATCTTTATGATATAGAATCTCTATAATATAGAATCTCTATAATATTGAATCTCTATAATATTGAATCTATAATATAGAATCTCTATAATATTGAATCTCTATAATATTGAATCTATAATATAGAATCTCTATAATATAGAATCCCTATAATATAGAATCCCTATAATATAGAATCCCTATAATATAGAATCCCTATAATATAGAATCCTTATAATATAGAATCTTTATAATATAGAATCTATAATATTGAATCTATAATATAGAATCTCTATAATATAGAATCCCTATAATATAGAATCCCTATAATATAGAATCCCTATAATATAGAATCCCTATAATATAGAATCCCTATAATATAGAATCCCTATAATATAGAATTTCTATAATATTGAATCTATAATATAGAATCTCTATAATAAAGAATCCCTATAATACAGAATCCCTATAATATAGAATCCCTATAATATAGAATCCCTATAATAAAGAATCCCTATAATACAGAATCCCTATAATACAGAATCCCTATAAAACAGAATCCCTATAATATAGAATCCCTATAATATAGAATCCCTATAATACAGAATCCCTATTATATAGAATCCCTATAATATAGAATCCCTATAATATAGAATCCCTATAATATAGAATCCCTATAATACAGAATCCCTATAATACAGAATCCCTATAATATAGAATCCCTATAATATAGAATCCCTATAATATAGAATCCCTATAATACAGAATCCCTATAATACAGAATCCCTATTATATAGAATCCCTATAATACAGAATCCCTATAATATAGAATCCCTATAATATAGAATCCCTATAATACAGAATCCCTATAATACAGAATCCCTATAAAACAGAATCCCTATAATATATAATCCCTATAATACAGAATCCCTATAATACAGAATCCCTATAATATAGAATCCCTATAATATAGAATCCCTATAATACAGAATCCCTATAATATAGAATCCCTATAATACAGAATCCCTATAATATAGAATCCCTATAATATAGAATCCCTATAATACAGAATACCTATAATACAGAATACCTATAATATAGAATCCCTATAATATAGAATTCCTATAATATAGAATCCCTATAATACAGAATCTCTATAATATAGAATCCCTATAATATAGAATCCCTATAATATAGAATCCCTATAATATAGAATCCCTATAATATAGAATCCCTATGATATAGAATCCCTATGATATAGAATCCCTCTAATATAGAATTCCTATAATATAGACTTCCTATAATATAGAATCTTTATAATATAGAATCTTTATAATATAGAATCTTTATAATATAGAATCTTTATAATATAGAATCTCTATAATATAGAATCTTTTTAGATTTATAAGTATGACTTTCAACTCTTTTGAGGGGGAATATCGGTGAATAGATCGTGCTACCTGTTAATGATATGCATACGGCAACACCCCTGACTGTGATAATTATAGGTAACAGGTACCAAGAAGAGTTACCTGGGAAATGGTGAGCAATTATAGTCCTTACGACAGTGCTATAAGGTCGACTTTGGCTCATAAAGGGAGTATCCCGCTGGCTGCTAATCCCTAAAGTAAACACAAGACAATGGAAGGGCGGCGAAGCATGAAATCCAACGTGACAGGCTCAGATACCAAGTGATTGATGGCTCAGATGTGTAGTTCAGGGAAATAGTCAACAGCCAAATGTTTCATACCTAACACACTGGAACACTAATGAAGTCCTACACTGGTTTCTTAATAACAACTAGTCATGTTACTAAGGGTGTGCGGATATGCTAGATATATTTCGTTCGGTCATTGCCATGTATCTTTTGCAAATAACACATGGCACCGGGAGCTAATCTGTTAACAATTGGCCACGCTTTTCCAATCCCCAGCCTGATAATCCCTAAGGCAATGAAAGGGCTTCCCACTGAAATCATGACGAGAACGAAGAACCAGGTCATATCATAATCTACAAGAAAAATTTAGATAACGTAAAAGAATAGAAGACCAACTCCTATATTCCTATCTACTGATTTCACACTCGAACAATTTATTTCACTGAATAAAATACATTGATGAATATACTTATTTCACCATTAAATTACTATTTACTATAGATATTGGATATGCAGCTGTAGATTACAGTATATAGACCTGGATATGAAAGTGCTTTAACGTTTTTTTTTTTTTTTTTTTTTTTCCGGTTACAATAATTCATGTTATAATGTTCAGGTTTGAGAGTAGTGATGTGCACACGTCAAAGTTGTCGTCAATAAAATTCCGCAATAAGGAGCTAATCTCTAAACAAAAAAAAAAAACAGAGATAAAGTGATATTTAACCATGTTAAATTAGAAGAGAAAGGAATAACCAAAGAAAAGTGACATTGAGTAACGAAAGAAAAGAAAGAGAAAAAAAATGAGAAGAAAAATGAAATAACGAAACAAAAGAGAAGAGAAATTAAGAAAATGACGGAGACGAGAAATTGAATAACGAAAGAAAAGTGAAGATACATTGAATAATGGAAGAAAAGACAAGAGAAAAGCAATAATGACAGAAGCGATAAAATTAAAGAAATGACGAAATAAGAAAGAAATGAAATAACGAAAGAGAAGAGAAATGAAATAACGAAAGAGAAGAGAAGAGAAATGAAATAACGAAAGAGAAGAGAAGAGAAATAAAATAACGAAAGAGAAGAGAAGAGAAACTGAATAACAGAAGAAAAGAGAAATAAGATTAGAGAGATGGCGAGGGATAAGATTAAATATTGAACTGAAAAAAAATATAAGCAGTGTAACAACGAACGTATTTTAAATTTTCGAAGAATTACAAACTTTGTATATTCACCAGGGCCGGGATACTGAAAACTACTCGTCCGCTACAAGGCCGAGGACGTTGTAACCGCTTTACTACATCGTACCATCCGATCTCCTTACCATTTTGTAAACCACCCATACTAAAAAAAATAATTACAATGTAGTAAGCATTGTAAGTTAATTCCATTGACTAACAAGACAGGGCAGACCGGTAGTTGATTGACCAATCAGCAGTCAGCCTACTAGACGTAACAACCAATGGAAAGCCATGGCTGTCTTATTGCCACGCCTCCAATGGTCACCAACACCACGCCTCCAAGCGACTGTCTCCCCGAGTGATACTTTTTTGAAAGACTCAGCCAAGTGTTGTAATATAAATTAACTACGATGAATTTCCCAGAATAACTCTACCTTTCATAGTACAAGGATAAAATGATAATATGCAGCAATCATCTTCAGGCGAAAAAAAAGAAAAGAAATATAATATACATTATTATTTCTTATATTTTTAACAATGTGTTTATTAAGTCACATATAACTTGTTACATACCTTGTTTTTTCGGAAACATAAGGCAAACAATCATTATTTCATGCGAAAGTAAATTCATGTAACCATACATACGAAGGATTGTTTAGTTGGAAGGTTATAGTAAAACCAATCTAAGAAATCTGTGATATCGCAATAAATGCTTATCCTCTTCATTGAAAGAAACTAATAATTCCCTATGATAATGTCATCCACGCTGCAGAGCTCGGTCATGAAGATGAGCAGCCACCAAAACATTGCTGTTTGTCGTCTGTCAAGTCAATTTACAGTCAATCAATTTACATTTGATTCAAGATAATGCTAATGCATAAAAAATAAAAATACTAGACAATTGAAATTCCCCGGTAATAAGTATGGAAAAGGCATGTTACTGTGAAATATAGTTTTTTGTCGACTACATAATCGGGAAATAAACCGTACTATATCCGGTTTCAAACCCGTACGAGAGCCCTGGAGCAGTTGTAACTTACAAGGTACTTTATAATGTGTGACGTCATAACATGGCGGCTAATTTTGTTTCGAGTATGACCTTCGGAGGCCTTACGACATGTTTTGAGTATCCGGCCCCAGAGACGATATGCGTCTATATGAAACTGAAATCAATTTTCTTCATAACTCTGTCTGATAGTGTATATTGTGCTAGTCTCCTTGAATTAAACATTAAGGCGTCTTCCGTACGCGTCATAAAAGCAAATTCCGGATTAAAGTCAATCCAAATCCACAGTACTTCCACAGAAGATGCAAGACACACTGCCATGCGCACGAAACTCCTGTTGTACATAAAAAAAAACGAGTATCTTATAATGGAAATTACAATTCACCCTCTACAAGTTTCATTTTCGTATGCCGATGAGGAAACGTTTGCTACAGATTAAAAAATATATCTACACATATATCATGCCGATATATAGCTGTCAGTAAAAATGAAATCATATAAATGGTTAAAATAGCCTATGAATCTCATAGACAACCGAAATGAAGATGAGATACTCGAAATATCAATTTATATTCGCGGTAGTTTTCTCCGAATTCTCTTTCTCGTGGGTGATCGCGGGGCACGAATAGTGTATTTTTCAGGTTTTGGAAGTCACTTTAGTTTTAACAATCAGGAAGTTTGTATATCGGTAAAATTGTATGTATGCATGTATGTATGTACATGAACACACACACGCAAACACTTATGAATATATATATGTATGAAGGTATGAGTATATCTGCACATACTTACCCGAACATGCATGTATATATGGAAACATTTCAACTGGTTTAGCACAGTTGCGATGCAATAAATGAAAATAATTTACTTCTCTTCACCTGATGTATCTCTGGTTAAAACGTTCTTCCAGCTCAGTGGCATTGTTAAGGGTACTTGAATCTGCCATGTCAGATTTCATGCTCGAACGCCTATTCATCAATATTTGATGTTTGTTTTACGGGTGAACAATCAACAGAGTTATTTCCTTTTCGAGGAAAAAGTGTTCTGAAATCAGTTTATAGAGGCGAAAATCACCAACAGTTCTTTTCAAACGCTGTAGTTTATATAACTACCACAGCTTGGTACGAGCTTGGTTGTAACGGATAATCCTATATTCTATAGACACAAATTATCAAGTGTCACCCAGCAAGTGGTACAGCCCAGTAAGCGAAAACCACCCCTATCACCAACCCATAGAAGCGAAAATTGTGTATCAGGATGGATCTCATTAACCACCGTATTTGGATACATTCAGATGTGCGTGGGATTTAATCTATTCACTAGATATAAACCTCCAGCTGCCTGAAAATATCAAATTTTAAAGTTGAGTTTACCCATATGTTGAATATGTTTTATAAGCATACAAACACACACACACACATATGCAATGTGTATGAATACACACACATATATATTTTATTCAAGTGCAGCTATAAACATTCTATCGGCTGCACATTAGGGTGTTTCAATAAATCCAACTTTTTTCAGAATCATTCAGCAAGTTGCTAAACAGGCGCCTATTATGCTTAAATGACGACATGCAAATTATTAGACAAATCAAAAAATATCTACTATTCGCAATTTTTGATTAATTTATAATACCATTTCCGGCGCTGGGATGAGGTGCGGCGACCTCAGCCTGCTGTGACCCGCATAACCCACGGAAGGGCATTTCGGTTCATCCGACATTATGACAGAATCAAACATAGGGTAACTTGGGTCATTGCGAATAATTCCTGGGGACTTCCGTAAAGATTCCCAGTCATTATGCATTTCCATATAAACTTGTGCTACCTTAAAAATGCACATTACTCGCTCGCCTATATGGTGGTGACGATCTCGTCAGTGGCAATATGGCACTTCGACGTGGTGGTTTGCGTAGTGCCGATACACGTATACTGAAAGAGGTACCAATGATGTATTGCCACCTAGACCACTGACGAAGAGTGACATTCTTGCTCGATACTGTGCAAGAATGGTAACCAGACACTAAAAGGATGCTCAAAAGATAGCTTGCCATGCAATAATTTACGGAATCTCAGATTTTATCCAAGTTGCAGGCGGAAATTGCTGTGCTGTATAGCAAATTCGGCATTAAGACAATATCACCTTGGTATATGAAAGAAAAAATAAAGAAAGAGTACTACGACTCCATCAGAAATGTAACACTGAAGACAAAATTCTCGAAAACTGTGATTCAAGGCAAATATCCTCAAGGAAGATATAGATTGGTATGATGCAAAAGTACAAGGAAGCAATGGATCACTCGGAAGTGTTGATTATCAGGCGCAAAGACGGGAATTTAACAGACTGAAATGGAAGCAGACCAACAATGCAGAAGTCCCATTTATATGCAACAGTGAAGATATTGCAGAAATGTCTTTTGCCAGTTGGTGTCAGGTGCCTGACCATTCACACCATACTGACCAAGCTGGAAGGAGTTTGTGATGGTGATTTGCCCAATAAATCCTAGATTGGAATAAAGAACAACACCATAAAGTGTCTGAAAGCACTGAAAAAAAAAATCCAAGAACAATCAGAAGTATTTTTGATTTTGCAAAAGTCAATTTTATGTGCTGGCGTTCTGCTGTGAACAGCAATGGAATGACTCTTTTCAGAACTGCTATTGAAACTTCAAGGAGGTATGCCAGGGTTGGCTGTGAACTAGGCTTTCCTAGCAGCTACTTCTCGTCCATCAACAGACATCTGTATAATGCAGATGGTACACAGATATGAAGTTTGCATATTGGCCTATGATATGCATGAAATCGATATGTGGAAACCCATAAGTTCATTAATACCTGCCCATAATCAAAACTGTGAAAGACTGATTGGAGACATGAAAAAAATGTGAAGACATAAACAGAACTGTTGTTGTAACAGAAACTAGAGAACGGCGCAGTCGGAGATATGGCAATGTAAACAAAGGAGTAGAATGAAAATTATATTGTATGCAATATATAATCTTCCAAATAAAATCATTACTAGAATCCTTCCCTTTTATAGCCTCTTGTTAAATAGAATATGTTACTTCAAATAAATTAAGCGAAGTGAGAAGTCCGATGCCCAAAGCATGCTCTCGGCGACCCAAGCCCGATTCGGTGGGAGAGAACACAAAGTAAAGAGAAGTCAAGCCTACTAATTGAAAAATTAGTCTTATGGCAATTATAGAACTTTATATAATATTAATTTATACTAGAAATAATATCGATGCAAAAATATTAAAGAAAAGTATAATATTGAGGTATTTTAAAAAATAAAATAGTTATACCGACAACATAAAACGAGGCGTTATTTGGGGTTCGAAGCGGTGCCTAAATCATAATTTTATCAAAACTTTCAATTGAAAATAGAGAATGCGAGATATTCTTTGATTTTGATAAAAAATATATTTCCAAACTCAGAAAATTCATAGGCACCTATTTCTTAACTTGCAAAGAAGCAAATTTTAGAAAATCGACAATTATTGTAACACCCTACTGCACATGGTTATTCATAATACTACAGAAAAAAATATTAATATAAGGTACATGTGAGTATCCACTAAATTTAACCTTGCAGAAGTGGCAGGTGAATTCATATATATACATACATATATAAGTCGTCACAGGTTTGCCACTTAGGAGTCGAACAGTCAAAATGAAGAGGTAGACTAACACGGGCTTAATTAGTTTCATGTTTATTTCCAAATGTTTCAAAGATAAATCATATCTACATCATCAGTCATGTAATAGTGAACCAAAATAACATAAATTAGACAATATAAGAAAAAAAAAATAAAGAGGTCCTCTAAATTAACAGTGGTTCATGAGAGATAATTCGAACAATAATAGAAAATAAAATGTGAACAAAAAATAAAGGTATAATAATATATACAACTAGTTGCTTTCATCCTCTGACTATCACCCATGTTGGTTAGTTTTTCATATCTTAAATACTTTTTACATTGTATATATGTGGTCAGTTCTTTTAATGTTAAGCACTTTTAATATCCTCCATCAATTTATTTGGCACTATTAGAGGTGGGTAAATAAACAATGACTCATGATTATTAATATATTTTTCACTTTCTCATAACAACGAGAAATCCGTTTTCTTTTAGTGGTCACTCCCTTGTTATGAATTCAAGGAAAACGGCAAGTTGTGCTGTTCGGAGCGGAGAGTGGGGCGCAATTACGGCGACTCTTGTTTCGCTCATTCCCTTATTGGAGTTGTGTATCAAACTTGATATTATATTAAAACTGGAAAAAAAGATAAATGCAATCCAACTGAACAATATCTTTGATATTTCACCAATTTCACCAGTAACAAGTTCCTGGTGAAATGCAGGTGAACACCGTGCTCTGTGACAGGTGTGGGCCCTCGCCTTTGTTATACCTCAGGCGTTCGTGTAAAACAAAGGGAGATGCTTACAAAACCGTTGCATAACTTTTTTTCTTAAATGTGATTACGTAAACCTACAGATTACATAAAATGAATATTTTGAATGAATATTAGACCAATCCCTGGACAATATATGTTTATTATATAATTTTTGTTTCACAGTTTGATTATGTTATTGTGCTTGTTTTTGTTCGAATTATCTCTCATATTGTTAATTTAGATAACCTCTTTATTTTTTTCCTTCTGTTGTCAAATGTATGTTATTTTGGTTCACTATTACCGCACTGATGATGGAGATATGATTTATCTTTGAAGCATTTGCAAATATATATATGTACATATCCATATATGTATATATATGTACATATCCATATATGTATATATATATGTACATATCCATATATGTATATATATACATATCCATATATGTATATATATATATATACATATCTATATATGTATATATACATATCTATATATGTATATATACAAATATATGTATATATATACATATATATGTATATATACATATATATGTATATACACATATCTATATATTTATGTATATACATATCTATATATGTATATATATACATATATAGATATAGATATATATACATATATATACATATATATACATATATATACATATATATACATATGTATACATATATATACATATGTATACATATATATACATATGTATACATATATATACATATGTATACATATATATACATATATATACATATAAATACACACATATATATACATATATATACATATATATACATATATGTACATATATATACATATATATACATATATATATACATATATATACACACACACATAAATATATATATATATATATATATATATATATATGTAAATACACACACACACACACAAATTAATTCCTTTAAAATGAGCAAGTCTTCATATAAATGTTACTAACGCCAGTAATCAACTTTCTAATAAATAAACTCAAGAAACTCAATTTCCCATGTCTTGTAGTTCTTTGTTTTGTGACTGTCGGGGCACCGTCGCAGTTGGTGCAAGCGAATATACCATTAATTAACTCACACACATATATATATTTACTTATTTAACTATATATATATATATATATACTCTCTCTACTAATATATTTTAAATACATACATGAATAGATGAATTTAAACATATATGTACACGCATATAAATGTTTATACATGAGTATTCGCAAATATGTGTATATATGAGTATACACATATATGTATATGTGTATATATTTGAGTATACATTCATATGTATATATATGAATATATATATATATATGTATGTGTAAATATATCTATAAAATTTATATGTATGTATATATGTATATACATGTTATATATACATACACAAGTGCAGATATATATATATATATATATATATATATATATACATATACATAAATACATACATAGATATACATAAATACATAAATACATACGTAGATCTACATACACACATAAATACATACGTAGATATACATACATACATACATACATACATAAATACATACATACATAAATACATACATACATAAATACATATATAAATACATACATACATACATACAAAAAACATACATAGATAAATACATACATAGATAAATACATACATAGATAAATACATACATAGATAAATACATACATAGATAAATACATACATAGATAAATACATACATAGATAAATACATATATAAATACATACAACCATGAATACATACCAACATAAATTCATACCTACACACACATACATATCTACATACATACATACATAAATACATGTATACATAAACACATCAAAAGTATGATGCTTACAGTTTTCATCTCTGTGACCCCATTCATAAGGCCACTTTTCCCGTGATGGTAACTCACCTCGCTGATTGTTTACCTGTACAGTAAGCACCAAAAGCTGATGCATGGACGTTCGACCGCAAAGCTGACATGGCAGATTCAAGTACCACTTGATCATTGCTCGAAAAAGAGTTCACGGAATGTTATGGAGTGCGTGGGTGAAGAGAAATTATAGCAATATATATATATATATATATATATATATATATATATATATATATATACGTATAAATGATTTATATATATATATATATATATATATATTTATATATATATATATATATATATATATATACGTATAAATTATATATATATATATATATATATATATATATATATATATATATATATATACACGTATATATACATACATACATTATATATATATACGTATGTATATTCATATATCATATATATGCATATATATAAGTATAGATATACATATATAATATATATAAATAAATAAATAATATATACACGTATATATATATAAATATATCATATATATAAATATATCATATATATAGATATATCATATATATAAATATATCATATATATAAATATATATATATATATACGTATATAGATACATATATCATATATATATATACATATATCATATATATGTATATATATGTATATATATGTATATATATACATATATATATATATATATATATATATATATATATATAAACTACATGCGTGTGTTTGCATATAATTATTGATATGTAGATTAGACACATATATACTTACATCGACAGATAGGTTGGTGGATAGATAAGACAAACAGACGGATATATATAGACAGATATATCTATATGCTGATTGCTGTATAGATGGATGGGTAGACAGAGATGCGCATATATTTCATGGAATATATGAATTAGGCAAACTCTTATCTATTAGCCATACTCCGAGCGATACTTTATACTGATTTTCTAACAATATAATACTGTCATGGTCTCCCCGTACAGTAAACTATAATATGTATATTCATATTTTAACCGTAAATGCTTATTTTATATCTAAACTAAATAACGATAGATGCAGAGTTATAGTTCGTCCTAAAATTCGTTTTGTGTTTCCGTTTGTGATTTAGAAACTCACTGTACATACTCCCTTGTTCCATGGAAACACAAAGGCCACCTACTGTGATAATTATAGGTATCAGGTACCAAGAGATGGTATCTGAGAATGATGGGCGATTTACGTCCTTAGAACAACGTCATAAGGTCGATTTGGGCTTAAAAGAAGGGCATCCCGCTCGCTCTTAATCTCCAAAATAAACACAACACAATGGGAAGGCGGAAAGCTGTGAAAATTAACGTGAACTAATGGGGCCAAAGTACTGTTAATGGAAGTATGTAATAAAGAGGAGAAATTGACAATGCTTTCAACCCTATTGGCTTAGTTTACCGTCACTTATTATTCCATTTTTTGGGGGCCAGCAGAATATCATTTTTACGCAGTATATACAGACTTTCCCTAATTATTAAAGTTCATGTTACATTAATACATTTAATATAGTGTCATTAAACTGGCTTAATGGGGACGCATTTAATCAAACTAATACGTGCATGTAAATGTACTTATTATTCTATACAACTTGTTATTCTATATAATCACTGCTTAAGAATATGAATGTGGCAAAACAATGAGTAGTATACATTTACCATTCGACTTGATAACTAGAGATGTCAGGTACCAGGAGACTCACGCTCTTATTAAGTTATGAGCTCGATTTAGGTTCGAAATTGAAGTATCCCGCTGATTTCAGTTTGTCCTAAAAAAAAGTTTTGTGTTTCCATTTCTGATTAAGAAACTCACTGTACATACTTCCTTGTTCCATGGAAACCCGAAAGCCACCGACTGTGATAATTATAGGTATCAGGTACCAAGAGATGGTATCTGAGAATGATGGGCAATTTACGTCCTTAGAGCAACGTCATAAGGTCGATTTTGGCTTGAAAAGAGGGTATCCCGCTTGCTGCTAATCCCCAAACAATGGAAAAGCAGAAAGCTCCGAAAATTAACGTGAAGGTCCATAGACCACGTGACTAATGAGCCCAAAGTCCATTCAAAGGAATTATTCAGTAAAGAGGAGAAAGTGACAATGATTCCAACCCTCGTGGCATGGCATGAGTTTGAAGTTGAACTCAATTTAAATCTCCTAGACCAGGCTTTATTCCTCCCGTGTACTTTTACTTGGTGTCAGTGTAGGAAGCTACTGTCAACATCACGCTGGTTTCTTTTTTTATATATATTATTGATTTGTATGAAAAAAATCAGGCGGGATCTTTTTTTAAGCAGCAGAAAACGTTTATTTTTATTTTATTTTTACATAATTAACGATTCCTCGTCTCCATATTACGCTTTCAAAACACAGAAATCTCGTTCTATGGCAAACTGCATATAAAGATTATATTAGTATGTTGCTATCATTGAACTGACTTAATGGGAACGCATTTAATCAGACTAGTACATGCACTAATACTTTAAATATGCTTATGTAACTTGTTAATCATTATGTTTATGCAGTAAAACGATTAGTTTATAGATGGCATTCGACTTGATAATTATCCCGCTGATTTCTAATCCTTAGTGTGTGAGATCTGACATAACCCCTCAAGGTCTGTCACACCTTTATCTTTATCTCGCTCAGTGTCACTCTTATTATATGCTGATATACAGATGATCTGATGATGTTTCTATGTCAATGCAGATAACAGCTATCACAAAAAAATACAAGGGTGAAATTACTTGACTTGAAATTGTCTGAAGAGGATTCTGGCATTTTAAATGATTTACAGTCATCTGCTTCCGATGAATAAGACCATGGGTTAGCGCGCATGCTAGGAGCACACCACCTAAGAGCCTAATTATGGAAGTTAGTACCCGTAAGTATACATATGTTATATATGATTAAACAAGCAGATAAACGCGGTGAAGCAAAGACAGGGATGGGAGAGTGAGAAAAGGGTAATGTTTGTATAATTTGAAACCAGCAAAAGAATGCAATGATGATAAAAGAAAAGTATTACAACGATACCTGAACATTACCGTCGGGTCATTTGACAAATATTCGACTAACCTAGAGTATTCCGTGGATATTTCTATGTGGTTTGAAATCATTGCACTCTAAATGCTAAAATTATAAAATAAATAAGGTTTCCTGTTAATGATTTGCATACGGTAACGCCCCCGACTATAGGTAACAGGTATTAAGAGGTGTTACCTGGAATATGGTGAGCGATTCTAGTCCTTACGACAGTGTTATAAGGTCGACTTTGGTTCATAAAGATGGTATCCCGCTGGCTGCTAATCCCTAAAGTAAACACAAGACAATGGAAGGGCGGCGAACCATGAAATTTAACATGACAGGCCCAGATACCAAGTGATTGATGACTCAGATGTATAGTTCAGGTAAATGGTCAACAGTCAATCGTTCAATACCTTACATTCTGGAAGACGAATGAAGTCAACTGTTTTCTTAATAACAACTAGTCATGTTAACAGGAGTTTACGGATATGACATTGCTCTGCATCTGTTGCAAATAACACATGGTAGCGGGAGCTAATCTGTAAACAATCGGCTGCGATTTTCCCAGCCTACAGCCTGATAATCCCTATGACAGAGGAAGGGTTTCCTACTGAAATCCTATTGGGAACGAAGAACCAGGTTCAGGTCATTATCTACATGGAAAGTTTAGATGATGACAAAGGATAGATCAGCTTCTAACTTCTTACACACTGATGTCATACTCGAATAATTTATGTCACTTAATAAAAGTCCTTTATGAATATAGAAAACTATTAGTATATTAACCAGAATCGCGCCTCGTCCTTGGATCTTTGTCATAAGGCCGATTTTAGCTCGAAACAAATCCATCTGGGTACTAATTTTCGAGCAATAAATCTGCCTCAACTAATGATTTTGAGAAAATACTGATAATTATGAGGAAAATACTGATAATTATGAGGAAAAAACTTATGATTATGAGGAAAAAACTTATGATTATGAGGAAAAAAATTATGATTATGAGGATAAAAAATACTGATAATTAGGATAAAGAAACTGATAATTAGGATAAAAAAACTGATAATTATGAGAAAAGACACTGATAATTATGAAAAAACTGATAATTATGAAAACACTGATAATTATGAGAAAAAAACTGATAATTATGAGAAAAAAACTGATAATTATGAGAAAAAGACACTGATAATTATGAGTAAAGGACACTGATAATTATGAGAAGAAGACACTGATAATTATGAGAAAAGGACACTGATAATTATGAGAAATGGACGCTGATAATTATGAAAAAAGACTGATAATTATGAGAAAAGGACACTGATAATTATGAGTAAAAGACACTGATAATTATGAAAAAAATGATAGTTATGAAAAATCTATATGGAAAGTTTAGATGATGACAAAGGATAGATCAGCTTCTAACTTCTTACACACTGATTTCATACTCGAATAATTTATGTCGCATTAAGGGGAGTGTGAATCACAAGTGTCATTAACTACGTAACTGATCTCTGATGTAAGTAGAAACAGATCAAGCAAGGTCAAGTACCATGCTGTTAATGGCACTTCAGGCCAAAAGCTATGCTGGGTTCTTTAGGAGTATTTGATTATAGCCAAGGGGAATGAATGCATAGCATCAATAAAGGTTTACTGAGCCAGGGTTGAAAATGGGATAATCAAATAACTTCCAAGGACATGAATCAAAAACACACAATAATAATATCTAAATATCAATACTTGCTAACGTATAAGGCATTATTTCGTAAATTTTAATCCATATGAACATGCTATAAGGTAGAATAAACACAATATTATGTTTGGGAAAACCCAACATTATAAAATCCAAGATAAAGTAACTGGAATTTTGCTTGTTCATTTACAAAAAAGAAATTAGAATGAGGTCCACGCTCGTGTCTTTTTTATCCAAAAGGAGTAATTACTGATCCAGATGCGACACGGACTCCCGACTGTGAAGATTAAAGGCAAAGCACACCAGATGACATCTGAATAATAATGATATTGTCGTCCTTGTGGCGACGTCGTAAATCCCATTTTTGACCCGGGGAAAACGTGTTGATTACTTATCACTGGAGTAAATTTACTAGCAGTTGTGGCATTTGCCAAAACTGCCATGTAATTTGGTGACTAGACCAGAATCAGTAATTAATCACATACACATATAAGCACTCAAACGCACCTGCGTGAAATATCTTGCCTATAGTTGTGTATCTCATGAAATATCTAAACATGACCTCCATATTCCACATATACTACGCTCACCTTTCTAATTTGTAAATAAAGACGGAATTCGTTGGTAGGCTTCATCCAGTAACATATAAGGAGGCTGAATAATGGAAGGGCATTCATCATACCATTAGTAACTGGAAAGGATAATCTTGTGTAAGTCCAGCGGGATTCATGGCTGGAAAGTTAGGTTAAATAAAAGAGAAATGAAATGAAGAAAGAGAAGAGAAGAGAAATGACGAAAAAAGATAAAGAAAAATGAAATAACGAAAGAGAAGAGAAATGGAAAAAAATGAGAAGCTGAAAAACGAAAGAGAAGAGAAATTAACGAAAGAAATTAAGAAAAACTAAATAACGAAAGAAAATAGAAGAAAATGACAAACGAAAGAAATGAAGAAAATACTAAATAACGAAAGAAAATAAAAGAAAAAGTGACTAACGCAAGAAAAGAAGAGAAATAAGGTCAGGGAGAAATCGAGGGATGAGATTTATTGAACATATTTTAAAATTAAAGAATGAATCGGATTGAAATTTGGTAAAATTTATATAATAAAAATTAGAACTATAAAAAAGAAATATGTCAACGATCGTATATATATTTTTCGATGAATTCCCATCTCAGTATTCACCAGAGAGAGACGATATATCCATGTTTATGAAACCTCGAATAAATTCTCATCTAAACTTATAATCTGTTAATCTCCTTGAAGATACCGTGGGTAACGTCTAGTGATATCTTAATTAAATTTCCAGCCCATTGTCATTATTAAGGGTGCTCGAATCGGACATTTAATGCTCGAATGCCTATTCATCAATATTTGATGTTTGCGTTAATGAGTTAACAATCAACAAAGTGATTTCCTTTTCGAGAAAAAAATCGATGTTCTGAATAAAACCGAAAATCACCAGCATTATTTTTTTAAGTGCTATAGTTTCTGTAATTTCCACAACATACTACGGTGTTTGGATGTAAGGTGTAGAAATACTGCAATATTTGTATATATGTATATATGTGTGTATGTATATGTGTGTGTTGCGTTTACACACACACACACACACACACACACACACACACACACACACACACACACACACACACACACACACACACACACACATATATATATATATATATATATATATGTATGTATGTATGAAGGTATGCATGTGTATCCACATACATATGCGCACGTCTATACATTTCTAACCTGGATGAGTACAACCACGATACAATAAATAAATACATTTAATTTTCTTTACCTGAGATGTCTCTGGTTAAACTTCCAGCCCACTGGTATTATTAAGGGTACTTGAATCTGCCATGTCAGATATCATGGTCGACGCCTATTCATCAATATTTGGCGTTTTTCTACGGGTTAACAATTAACCGAGTGATTTCCTTTTCGGTGAAAAATCGGTGTTCTGAATAAGCTTATTGAAGCGAAAATCACGGGCATTATCTTTCAAGACGCTATTGTTTTTGTAATTACCACAACACAGCTTGGTTGTTAAGTATAACAACACTGCATACATTCCATCCTGGATATTATTATACAGACACAAATTATCAAGTCTACTTGTGAATTAGCCTCGCAAAAACTCAATTATCCATGCTTGGTCAATCAGACTCTCCATTTGGTATGAGAAATTTCACGGTCAGGCGCCCTTTGTGTAGTAGTTGTCGGGGTGGTGTCACCCAGCAGGTGACACAGCTCGGCAAGCAAAAAACACTCTTATCCTTAAGCCATAGAGGCGAAAATTGTGTATCAGGATGGTTCTCATAAACCGTGTTCTGATATATTCAGATGTGCGTAGGATGAACTTTAGGTGCTGTATATATTATTATTTACCCATATGTTTAATATTTTCATAAACATTATATATATAAACATTATATATGTATATATATACATTATATATAAATAAACATTATATATATATAAACATTATATATATAAACATTATATATGTATATATACATTATATATATAAACATTATATATATAAACATTATATATAAACATTATATATATAAACATTATATATATAAACATTTTATATATATAAACATTTTATATATATATATAAACATTTTATATATATAAACATTTTATATATATATAAACATTTTATATATATATAAACATTTTACATATATATAAACATTTTATATATATATAAACATTATATATATAAACATTTTATATATAAACATTTTATACATTATATATATATAAACATTTTATATATATATATATATATAAACATTATATATATAAACATTATATATATATATATATATATATATATATATCTATATATCGTTAAACAGATTTATTAGTCAAGCCATAAAGTACTGTGAATCATGGGGCACTTGAATCTGCTATGTCAGATTTCGCGCTCGAACAAATTCACCAATATTTGCTGTTGCTATGCAAATTAGCAATCAGCTCTTCGGACAGGGCCATAGAGTCCAGAATCGAATGCATCAACTTTGTATTTCGAGCGTTTGATGCAAATATAGCTATACACAATTTATCGCCTGCGTATTGTTATTCATATTACAGAAAACGGTAATTTTGAGTTTCTGCTAACTGTAGCCAGGGTGAATTCACAAACACATATACACCGTTTACAATATAATTCACTTACAATGAACATAAACATTAATAAGCCCAATCATCCTTTTATAAATCTAATAAATAACCGCTCAAAACCCGTGGCTTGTAGGCCCTTCTGTTGGGATTTTTGGGCCAGCGTCTCCCGGTAGGTGGTGCAGTCTGCAAGCAAATATGGTCCTAATATATATATATATATATATATATATATATATATATATATATATATATATATATATACACATATATAAAGCCCTAATTAATATAAATTAGTATAATATTTATTCATTTACTTTTTATCTATATTTACAATTTAGCTATCTATCTATATCTTTCTATATATATAAAGCCCTAATTAATATGTATTTATATAATATTTATCAATTTACTTATCCATTTACCCTCTCTCTCTCTCTCTCTCTCTCTCTCTCTCTCTCTCTCTCTCTATATATATATATATATATATATATATATATATATATACACACACACTCGCTCTACATATATACATGCGCACATACCTACATATAAGTATATAGATAAATAAATATATATCATACATGCATACACATATTTATACATATATATGTATGTATATGTATATATATATATATATATATTTGTGTCTGTGTATGTGTGTTTGTGTGTGTGTGTGTGTGTGTGTGTGTGTGTGTGTGTGTGTGTGTGTGTGTGTGTTTGCGCGTGTGTGTATACACACACGCATGAGCACACACAAACGTAGGGATATACATGTATAAATATATACAAACATGCAAACATCTAGTCCACTTGATCTAACCGTCTTTCGAGCCAGCGATCTATAGTATATTTTATTTATGATGGCTGCATTTTTCCATGAATAACCACATATTACAGACACTGCTAATTACAATACATCGAAAACATGATACTTACAATTTCATCTCTGTGACCCCATCAATACGCCCCCCTAATGGTAGGTCACATCGCTGATTGTTAATCCGTACAGTAAGCACCAAAAGCTGATGCTTGGGCCAATTGTTTCATACCTTCGACTGCAAAAATCTGACATGGTAGATTTATTGCTCGAAAAAGAGTTAACAGGTAAAGAGAGATTATAACAATATATATATATATATGTATATATATGTATATATATGTATATATATATATATATATATATATATATATGCATGTGTGTACATAGATAGATTGAATGATATGTAGATTATATAGCTAGATATATACATAGATATATGGATAGATAAGCTAAACAGACGGATATATAGATATATGGATAGATACAGAGGCGTCACTTAAGGGGGGGTATGGGGGTGGTTCACCCCCCCAATTCTTAAAAAAGCCTCTTTGCAGGGCAAAATCTAGTTCTGCAGGGCAAATTTTCTCTTACGGAATCTGCCTCAATAGCCGATAAGTATTCAAGATATATAAATAACTATATGAAACTAATTATTGATGATACTTGATTTATAACATACTTGATTTATAACATTTATAACAGGCTACTTATAAAGAGCTAGTGAGCATTTTCTTTTTCGTGATTTGCAGGGCAAAATTTTTTTTTTCGGGGAAATTTACCCGTCACCACCCCAACTCATAACATGAAGTGACGCCCCTGGATAGATAAGCCAAACAGACGGATATATAGATATATCGATATGCTGGTAGACATATAGAAGGGTATATGTATTGTGGAATGCATGAATTAGGCAAATTCCTATCTATTAGTCGTCCTTCCAGCGACAGTACATACCAAATATTGTAATCGGATATATTCGCATCCAGCTTATTCTATATGTAAACTGTAGATGCTTATTTTATATCTAAACTTATTAACAATGGATGTATAGTTACAGGATGACACTGTTTGTCCTCAATAAAATCACTTTGTGCTTCCGTCTGTAATCCAGAAATACTCACTGCACATACTCCCTTGATCCATGGAAACACAAAAGCCACCGACTGTGATAATTACTGGTAACCGGTTCCAAAAGATGGTATCTGAGAATGCTGGGCGATTTACGTCCTTAGAACATCGTCATAAGGTCGATCTTGGCTTGAAAATGTGGCACCCCGCAGGCTGCTCATCCCCAAGGCAAACATCATACAATGGAAAGGCGGTAAACTGTGGCTAATGGGTAAGCTGTGACTAATGGGCCCAAAGTCCAGCCCTATTGGCTTTGGCTTGCACGTCACTTAAACTCAATTTTAATTTGCTAAACAGCGCTTTAATTTTTCCGTGTAATTTTTTTGTGTGTCAATGTAGGAAGCTGCAGTCAATATTTTTTCACTGATCTGCATGTAAAACTATGTAGAACTCTTTCAAAACAAATAAATATCGCTTTTATGACTTATAATTTGTCACAAATATGGTTTTGAAAACAGTAGCAGTGGATGGACTTAATGTGAACGCATTTGATTAGACTAGTGCATTAAATCATTAAATGTGCCTATGTAACTCGTTATTCTGCGGCTATATAATCACATCCAATGAATGCGGTAAAACGAAGACTAGTCTGCATTTGCCATTGCCATTTTATCGTAAATTATATGCATGCGCTAAAGCATCCGGCGTGATAATTAGAGATTCCAGGTACGAGGAGATTTACGATTTTATTACAGTCATTAGTTTATATAGGATCAAAAAGGAAGTATCCCGCTGATTGTTAATCCTTAACGTATGGGATCTGACCCCCAGCTGAACCCCGCCTTATAAACCTCAGTCCTAGTGGATGCTGAATTTTCACTTCAAATACAAATAGCTCTCCTTGAAAACTGGTTTAACTGAATATGACCACGATTAGCCTGCATGCCTGGAACACACCACTTGGATAGCCGGATTATGATGAGTATGTTTTCGAATGTAAGATCCGCACATGAGTATACAAATGTTATGTATGTCCTAAAAAATCGCTCTGTACTTCCGTTTGTGATCCTGGAACACTCACTGTACATACTCCCTTGTTCCATAGAAACACGAAAGCCACCGACTGTGATAATTATTGGTATCAGGTACCAAGAGATGGTATCTGAGAATGGTGGGCGATTTACGTCCTTAGAACATCGTCATAAGGTCGATCTTGGCTTGAAAAGCGGGCATCCCGCTGGCTGCTAATCCCCAAAGTAAACACAAGACAATTGAAGGGCGGCGAAGCATGAACTCTAACATGACAGGCTCAGATACCAAGTGATTGATGACTCAGGGAAATGGTCAACAGCCAATTGTTTCAAATCTTACACATTTGAACACTAATAAAGTTCTACACCGTTTTCTTAATAACAACTAGTCATATTACCAGGAATGGAAGGATATGATAGATATGTTTCGTTCTGCCATTGGCATATATCCACTGCAAATCACGTATTTTTTCCTGGAGCTAATCTGCAAACAATCGGCAGCGATTTTCCGAGCCTAAAGCCTGATAATCCCTAAGGCAATGGAAAGGCTTTTCACTGAATCCTGATGCTAAGGAAAAAACAGGTCAGGCCAGGAAGGCTTTGATAACAACAAAGGAGTGAAGGCCAGCCTCTAAATTCTTATATACTGATTTCATACTCTAATAATTTATGTAACTTAATAAACGTCATTACTGCATATACAAAACAATATACAACTAGTTATTCCACCAATGAATTACTGTAGATATTGGATATGCAGCTGTAGTATATGGACCTGGATATGGTGTTTTTAAGACTGATAATCATAGGTTTAGATGACAGATGATATCCAAAGGGAGGTACGCGATTCCCGTTTATGGATCTGCATCATAATGCCGATTATAGCTCGAAAAAAGAAGCAACAGCTGGTTACTAATCGCCAACATATGCCAGATACAATGGGAAGAAGATAAACCATGAAATTTTACATGACAGGCTTAGATACCAAGTGACTGATGACTCAGGGAAATGGTCAACAGCCAATTGTTTCAAATCTTACACATTTGAACACTTATGAAGTCCTACACTGTTTTCTTAATAATAACTAATCATGTTACCAGGAATGTACGGATTTGATAGATATGTTTCGTTCTGCCATTGGCATATATCCACTGCAAATCACGTATTTTTTCCTGGAGCTAATCTGCAAACAATCGGCAGCTATATTCCAAGCCCACATCCTGATAATCTCCTAATCCCATGGAAGGGCTTTCAACTGAATCCTGATGCTAAGGAAAAAACAGGTCAGGCCAGGAAGGCTTTGATAACAACAAAGGAGTGAAGGCCAGCCTCTAAATTCTTATATACTGATTTCATACTCTAATAATTTATGTAACTTAATAAACGTCATTACTGCATATACAAAACAATATACAACTAGTTATTCCACCAATGAATTACTGTAGATATTGGATATGCAGCTGTAGTATATGGACGTGGTGTTTTTAAAACTGATAATTATAGGATTAGATGTCAACAGCTGATACCCGAAGGGAGGTGCGCGATTTCTGCCCTTGGATCTGCATCATAATGCCGATTATAGCTCGAAAAAAGAAGCACCAGCTGGTTACTAATCGCCAACATATGCCAGATACAATGGGAAGAAGATAAACCATGAAATTTTACATGACAGGCTTAGATACCAAAGGTCAGGTCTACAGAAATTGGGAGCATTTGGCCAAATGTACGATGAACTGCTGTGCGTGCGTCGTTTTATAATAATCATCCGTTATAATAATGAAAAAAAAAAAAAAACGCTGATAACAATTCAAAGAATAATGCATCATTTTCGCCCATATAAGGGCAACTTTATCCCGAATACTGACGGATGCCGGGGATTGATGTGATTGGGATTGATACCTGACACTAGCAGAAAAAGGTCAAACAAGGTCAAGTACCATGATGTTAATGGCCCTTCAGGTCAAAAACAGTGGTGGGTATATTATGAGTATGATGGTTATAAGCTTGGCTAATGTTTACTGGGCTAGGGACTTAAAAAAAATAA
>NC_061847.1:23649469-23669469 GCF_019202785.1 Penaeus chinensis | reverse complement strand
AGGGATATGTAGTTGCACTCTAAACGTTACGTATTCTTAACTTACAGTTACATTTCTGCGCCAACAATAGCCTCTCTTCCTACGGGCTTATTAATAAGACTACCCTTTCAGTTTAATTCAATTAAAAAGATTCTGGCATTGTGAAAGACACAGTCATCTGTTTCCGGAGAATAAGACCAAGATTAGCATACACGCCTTGATCACACCACCTGGATAGAGTAATTATGGATAAGTATATTTTCGGAGGTAAGGCCCTCACATATGTTCGTCTTCTATGTTTGCTTGGTGTTTCTCTATGATGCTTGAGGGCGAAGAAAACACCGATGTTGTAAAGTAGGTTCATTGGAGATCAGCTCTGACAAAAATGAAACGGAACTCTTCCTGTTCCTCTGCCCCACACGCCAGGCTACGTCTGAGAGTGTTAATGCCTGATGTGTGACTACAGAGACAAAATAAAATATTGTACTCTATAAATCGTATAGAGAATCTCACTCTTTCACATAAATGATATGCTACACAGCAATATAAACTAAACATAACCTTCTATATTTCACATGGTGTAACATATCACACAAAAGCAGTGTGTATAATTACATGATTATCACAATATACGTACGATAATACTGGCATTACAATCCGTATGCAATGGCATCACAGCATGGCACTCACAACTCACATCATCATCATAACTCACTTCATTAGCACAACCAGGTATTATATATAATGATAGATCAAGCATATGCAAAACAGATAGACGAAGTAAACGAGGGGAAGCAAAGGAATGGAGTGAGAAAGGGTAAGGTTTAGATAATTTAATAAATAAAAGCAGAATGCAATGTCAACGAAAGCGAGATTCTACAACGATGCCGGAATGTGAGTCAGGATATAAATACCAGCCGAGGGGTGCTTGAACCATTACCGTCGGGTAGAATCTTTAGAGAATATAGACTTTAAAAATGTAGAATCTTTAAAAAATCTAAAATATTTATAGAATAGAGAATTTTTATAAAATATAGAATCTTAACAAAATATATAAACTTTACAAAATAAAATTTAGAATATAAAATGTTGAATCTTTATAAAATGTTGAATCTTTATAAAATTTAGAATCTTTAAAGAATATAGAATCTTTATAGAATATAGAATATTGATAAAATATAGAATCTCTATAGAATAGAGAATATTGATAAAATATAGAATCTCCATAGGGTAGATAATCTTTATAAACTATATATTTTTTTATAAAATATAGAATCTTTATAAAATATATTTGTTTATAAAATATAGAATCTTTATAAAATATAATTTTTTTATAAAATATAATTTCTTATAAAATATATTTTTTTATAAAATATTTTTTTTTATAAAATATATTTTTTTATAAAATATTTTTTTTTTATAAAATATTTTTTTTATAAAATATAATTTTTCATAAAATATATATTTTTTTTATAAAATATATATTTTTTTATAAAATATATATTTTTTATAAAATATATATTTTTTAAATAAAATATATATATATATATTTTTTTTTATAAAATATAGAATCTTTATAAAATATAATTTTTTTTTATAAAATAGAGAATCTTTGCCACATATAGAATCTTTGCCAAATATAGAATCTTTGCCAAATATAGAATCTTTGCCAAATATAGAATCTTTGCCAAATGTAGAATCTTTGCCAAATGTAGAATATTTGCCAAATGTAGAATCTTTGCCAAATGTAGAATCTTTGCCAAATGTAGAATCTTTGCCAAATATAGAATCTTTGCCAAATGTAGAATCTTTGCCAAATGTAGAATCTTTGCCAAATGTAGAATATTTGCCAAATGTAGAATCTTTGCCAAATGTAGAATATTTGCCAAATGTAGAATCTTTGCCAAATGTAGAATATTTGCCAAATGTAGAATCTTTGCCAAATATAGAATCTTTGCCAAATATAGAATCTTTGCCAAATATAGAATCCTTGTCAAATATAGAATCTTTGCCAAATATAGAATCTTTGCCAAATATAGAATCTTTGCCAAATAGAGAACCTTTGCCAAATAGAGAACCTTTGTCAAATAGAGAACCTTTGCCAAATAGAGAACCTTTGCCAAATATAGAACCTTTGCCAAATATAGAATCTTTGCCAAATATAGAATCTTTGCCAAATACAGAATATTTGCCAATATAGAATCTTCGCCAAATATAGAATCTTTGCCAAATACAGAATTTTTGCCAAATACAGAATCTTTGCCAAATACAGAACCTTTACAAAATATAGAATCTTTAAAAAATATAGAACCTTCACAAAATATAGAATCTTTACAAAATATAGAATCTTTACAAAATATACTCTGTTAAGGAGGCATATAGCAGAATAGATATTGTCCCCTGTTAATGATATGCAGGTGGTAACGCCCCCGACTGTGACAGTTTTAGATAAGAGGTACCAGATAAGAGGTGTTACCCGGAAAGTTGTGAGCGATTCTAGTCCTTATTATAAGATTATAAGGTCGATTTTTGCTCCCTAAAGTAAGCACAAGACAATGAAATCAAACAATGAAAGCAAACATAATATAATCAGATACCTAGTGACTGATAATTCAGATGTAGAGAGCAAAGATTTTATATTTTATAAAGATTCTATATTTGGCAAAGATTCTTTACACACTGGAACAATAATGTCATAAAGTCATACAACTAGTCATGATATCAAGAGTATACTGATATGGTAGATATGTTTCGTTCTGTCTATCTTGCATTTTAAAAGATGTTCAATTTTAGTTCGTATGGACATTATATAAGGCCGACAACGAAGTCCCGCTACTTGCTAATCATCAATATACAAACATAAGACTATGTTTAGGGGAAGATGACGTCAGAAAAGAGTTTTCTTTATTCATTTACAAAAAGACATTAGAATGAAATCTTAACAACATACAACACACCACTAACCACACGAAGTCCACGCCTGTGTTTTTTTTTTTTTTTTTTTTTTTTTATCTGAAAGGAGTAATTACTGAATCAGATGCGACACGGAACACCAGATGACATATGAATAATGATGAGAATTTCCTTGTTATCACTCTGCAAGGCCGAATTTTTGACCCGGAAAAGACATGTCGTTGATCACTGCAGTAAATTGTCACAAAGGAAAAGATAGCAATTGTGGCATTTGACATGTAATTTGGTGACTAAACCAGCATCATAAAATAACCACGTGCACACATAAGCATGCGAACGCACATGAGTGAAATCTATGTAGGAGCAAATCCTCTGTATTGTGTCAAAGAGGTGAAGTACTTGGATCTAATTTTTGAGTCAAGGCTTACATGGGTGCCTCACATCAAACAGTTGAACGTTAAAGCTGGAAAAGTGCATAATATTTTGTTGGTTCTTTCACACCTCTCTTAGGGTGCAGACCATGCAATGCTTCTAAGGCTTTACCGAGCGCTTATTCGTAGTAAATTCAACTCCCACTGTTCTGCGGATGTTGGAGACCGTTCATAATTAAGATCTCAGAATCTATACAGGGGCTTTCAGGTCTTTATCTTTGGAGTCCCTGTTTGCTGATACTGGAGAACCACCCCTTTCATTACAGCGGGACTACAGGAACCTTACTACGTGAGACTACAAAGGATTCTAGGATCCAGATTGGCTTTCAACCCCCTTGAGATAAGCCGATCCTATGGTAGGAGAATGGGGAATCTTGTGGAAGATCTCAATTTATATCTTATCAATGTTCTAGTTGTTGGAATTTCCCCTTGGACCAACCAAGTCGAGCTGGATTTGGTTGGAATGGGGAATGGGGAGATTTCCGAAGCAGAAGTCAGAGAAAGATTTCTTCTAAGTACCAAGGATCAGATGGAATATACACAGATGGTTCAACATCTGAAAATGGTGTGGGCTTTGCAGCAGTGAGCAGGAGGAAGATTGCAGTTGGCAGTTTTTCATCGGCAGCCTCGGTCTTCACTGTAGAGTTACATGCTATCATTGCAGCAATGACGAGAGATCTTTCGAACCATTTTTTTTTTTTTTTGTAATATTGCGACTCTCGTAGGGCTTTGCAAGCAATCAAGAGTTTAAACTCGTCAAATCCAGCGACGGGGTAGGTTCAATATTAGCTTGCACTAATGTCAGCAAGTAAAAGGATATCTGCGTTGGGTGCCAACGCATGTTGACATCAGTGGGAATGAGCGAGCTGATCGGAAGGCCAATGCAGCTGCCGCACAGCCCTGTGGTGCTCGTTTTCCTCTCCCACACATCGACATAAAACCTAGCATCAGACGTCTTCGCGATAAATGGAGGGAACAATGGAGGCATACCTCTAGAAACAAACTGCGAGAGAGTAGAGATGACCTTGCCAGTTGGATGACCAGCATCCATCCCAATCGACAAGTAGAAGTTGTATTAACAAGACAACACAGACCCATGGGCCGATGATTGCTAAAAGTGAAGCACTTTTTGAGGGATGCCAAGAGCCATTAATGGTCGCACATGTAGTGGAAAGATGTGCAACATTCTCAGACCAAAGACTTATGTATTTCTCTCCCCCATATACATTGAAAATTGTATTTAGGGAGGATTGTAACATGGATGGTCTTATTAGTTTCCAAAGGGAGACTAATATGCTTAACAAATTTTGAATTGGCATAAATCTATGCAACAGTTTTATACATTTAGACCAAAATATTTGTTTTGATTTTTAATATAATATTCATTGTTTTATATATTTATTTAGAAGATCTTTATCGACAGATTTTTAAGTTTTTAAATATTTTAACATTTCAGTTCAAAAAATGTGTTCGCCGCTGTTGCCGCGGCAGATAGTTATGAATAACCAATCGATATCACGGAAAAAAAAAATAACGTCTAGATATACTACGCCCACCTTTATAATTTGATAATAAAGACGATATTCCTTTGTAGGAGACTGAGTAGGTCTGGTCATCATACCACCACACCATTTGTCACTGAAGAGGATAATCTTGTATTCGCTAAGTACTCTAGCTGCGATAATTACAGGCTAGAGGTACCAGATGACACCTTAAGAATAGTGAGTGAAATTCGTCCTTATAACTCCGCAATAAGGTCGAATTTAGCTCAGCGAGGAAACGTCCCACTAGCTGCTAATCTCTAAACAAAAACACGAATACAAGGTGATGGTGCGTGATATTTGACATGGTAAGGTTAAGTCCAGCGGGACCCAAAAAAGAGAAATTAATAACTAAAGAAAATGGAACTGACAATGAATAACGAAAGAAAATATATAAGAAATTAAATAATAAAATAAAGGAGAAGAGAACCGAAATAACGAAAGAGAAGAGAAGAGAAATCGAGAAAATGATATAGAAGAGAAATTGAATAACGAAAGAAAAGAGAAGAGAAATTGAACAACGGAAGAAATGAGAAAATGAAAAGCAAAAGCAAGATACCATCAATAACAAAGGAAAAAAAGAAATGAAATCTCACGAAACTCAATTTTCCATGTCTTGTAGTTCTTTGTGTTGTGATTGTCGAGGCGCCGTGGCAGGTGGTGCAGACTGCAAGCGAATATAGTTCTCCCTTCTTGTGTATTCACTACACACACACACACACACACACACACACACACACACACACACACACACACACACAAACACACACAAACACACACACACACATATATATGTGTGTGCGGGCGTGTGTGTGTGTGTGTGTGTGTGTGTGTGTGTGTGTGTGTGTGTGTGTGTGTGTGTGTGTGTGTGTACACACGTGTTTATTATGTATATATCAGAAAAAAATAAATGTATATATATATATGAAATAATATGTGTGTATATATATATATATATATATATATATGAAAAAATAAATAAATGTGTATATCTGAAAAATATGCATGTATGTATATATGTGCATACATATATATGTATATATTGGCATACATATATATGTATATATTGGCATACAAATATATGTATATATGTGCATACATATATATGTATATATATGTGCATACATATATATGTATATATATGTGCATACATATATATGTATATATGTGCATACATATATATGTATATATGTGCATACATATATATGTATATATGTGCATACATATATATGTATATATGTGCATACATATATATGTATATATGTGCATACATATATATGTATATATGTGCATACATATATATGTATATGTGTATGTGTATGGATATATATATATATATATATGTATATATTCGTGTGTGTTTATGGGTATACATATATATGGATATGTGTATACATATGTATGTATATGTGTTTATATGTACATGCACATATACAGTGTAGGGATATACAATCATACATAAATACAAATACATACATACATAAATACAAATACATACCTACATACAAATACATACATACTTACATACATAAATACATATAAATACACATACTTACATATATATTCATATATACATAAATACATTTACATATACATACATGCATATATATACATAAATACATATATACATATATACATATATATACATACATAAATATATACATACATAAATATATACATACATAAATATATACATACATAAATATATACATACATAAATATATACAAACATAAATATACCATACATAAATATATACATACATAAATATATACATACATAAATATATACATACATAAATATATACCTAAATAAATACATACCTAAATAAATACATACCTAAATAAATACATACATACACATAAATACATACCTAAATAAATACATACACATACATAAATACAAACATACATAAAATCTCGCTTTCCAAACTACCTAATCCATATAACGTAGATCTAACCGTCTTTCGAGCCACTGATCTATAGTATATTCAGTTTATGACGGTAGCATTTTTCCACATCATTTACACATCACGTACACTGCTAATTGCAGTACATGCGGGTATCAACGAGCATCAACGATCCAGTTACACAATAGCCCGATATGGCCATGATCAACTTCCGTCGAAGATAAAGATTGTTCAGAATGATCAATCATCGTCAGGTCTCATCATGTTTCCTTATCTTGTTATTTTTATGTAATATAATATATTTCAGTCAGTTATGTCGATTTGTTTCGGAACTTAATTCAAATGCAGCTTTTGTTTTATTCTTTAAATTCAGTTTGTTATATTCCAAATAAAAAAAAAAAACACAGTTAATTTACTTAAGGAATACATTTACAAAGAAAATAAAAAAAAAAACATCACCAAACCTACCTATGTAAAGTCTACATAACCCTGATCCTATCAAAGGAAAACAAATCTGAAGAAATTACGTTAAAGCACAACAGCGGTGGAGGAGTGCCGCCCGTGGACGAGAGCAAACAGTCGAGTCACCACCTTATCACCAGCTCACGCGCTTTTGCAGCAGTGCTGCTGATGGTTTCGAAGCAAGTGCTTCGAACTAGTTGGTTGAGTAAGGGGTAGCATCGAAAATATGAAACTTACAATTTTCATTTCTGTGACCCTATTCATAAGGCCACTTTTCCCACGAATGCTAACTCACCTCGCTGATTGTTAATCCGTACAGTAAGCACCAAAAGTTGATGCTTGGGCGTTCGACCGCAAGGCTGACATGGCAAATTCAAGTACCGCTTGATCGTTGCTCGAAAAGGAGTTAACGGAATGTTATAGATATAGAGAGTATATCAGTATATATATACATATATATTTATTTATTTATTATATATACATTATACATATACATATAAATGCATACACACACACACACACACACACACACACACACACATATATATATATATATATATATATATATATATATATATATGCGTGTGTATACATAGATAGCATAATCTATATGTAGATTAGATAGATACATATATAAATAGATAGATGGGTAGATAGATAGATAAGCCGAACAGATGGATATTTATAGATAGATGTATCGATATGCTGGTAATTATGTAGATGGATGGATGGAAGGGTAGACAGAGAGATGTTTATATATGCCATGGAATACATGAATTAGGCAAATTCTTATCTATTGGCCGTACTTCCTGCCACAGTATACATCGATTATCCTGCTATATGATACTGTAAAGGGGTGCCTTCGTATTCAGTAAACTATACCATGCTAATTCTATATTTAAACTGTAAATGCTTACTTTATATCTAAACTAATGTTATGTATGTCCTAAAAAATCGCTCTGTACTTCCGTTTGTGATCCTGGAACACTCACTGTACATACTCCCTTGTTCCATGGAAACACGAAAGCCACCGACTGTGATAATTATTGGTATCAGGTACCAAGAGATGGTATCTGAGAATGGTGGGCGATTTACGTCCTTAGAACATCGTCATAAGGAAGATATTGGCTTGAAACGGTGACATCCCGCTGGCTGCTAATCCCCAGAGTAAACACAACACAATGGAAAGGCGGTAAGCTGTGAACGCTAACGAGAGGGCCCATAGACCACGTGACTAATGGGCCCAAAGTCCAGTCAAGGGAACTATGCAATAAAGAGGAGAAAGTGACAATGCTTTCAGCCCCATTAACTTTGCTCTGCATGGCATGAGTTTAACGTCATTTAAACTTAATTTGAATCTGCTAAACATAACTATTTTTCCTTGTATTATTTTAGTACGTCAATGTAGGAAGCTGTAATCAACATTTTTTGTTTTATTGATCTGGCTGTAAAAACTCTGCTGCCTATAATAATTCATTTCTAAGAAGCAGAAAAAAACTAATTTGTTTTTAGTAAATACAAATAACGATTCCTCGTCTATGTTGAACTCTTAAGAAACATAAATATCGTTCTTATGGCTAATAATTTAGGATTTGTTTTATCATTGCAAACAACGTTAAAAGAGCATATCAGTGTGTTGTTATGAAGTACGTAGTACATACAGGCCTTCCCTTAATTCTAATAATGTAATTTCATGTTACAATAATGTATTTGAGAAAAAAAGTATCATTGGCCTGACTTAATGGGGACTAGTGTAGTGTATTAAAACATTAAATGTGCTTATGTAACTTGTTATTCTGCGGCTCTATAATCACAGCATTTGAATAGGATTTTGTGGTAAAACGAAGACTAGTCTGCATTTGCCATTGCCATTTTATCGTAAATTATATGCATGCGCTAAAGCATCCGGCATGATAATTAGAGATTCCAGGTACGAGGAGATTTACGATTTTATTACAGTCATTAGTTTATATAGGATCAAAAAGGAAGTATCCCGCTGATTGTTAATCCTTAACGTATGGGATCTGACCCGCCAGCTGAACCCCGCCTTATAAACCTCAGTCCTAGTGGATGCTGAATTTTCACTTCAAATACAAATAGCTCTCCTTGAAAACTGGTTTAACTGAATATGACCACGATTAGCCTGCATGCCTGGAACACACCACTTGGATAGCCGGATTATGATGAGTATGTTTTCGAAGGTAAGACCCGCTCATATATATATATATATATATATATATATATATATATATATATATATATATATAAATATGTGTGTGTGTGTACAAACACATGTATGTATATATATATTGGTACATGGGAAGATGGAATAATTTAATAAACGAAAGAAAGTAATGATTCTACAAAGATGCCAAAGTTACCGTCGGATCATTTGACAAATAGTCGATTAACCTGGCACATTCCGTGGATATTTCTATGCTTATGTGCCTTCAAGTAGTTTGAAATCTAAAAAGCTAAAAAAAAAAAAAAAAAAAAAATATTTAGACGCATTAATTTAAACAAAATCTTTGGAAGAGTAACATATACCTGACGGTTTACACCATACTAGGATACACATGTTTTTTTTATTACATATATTTTCGTAAGTATGATTCATGTTGCAACAATTATTTTTATTATCTTTTACAGAATAAACCCACTGGCTTTCATTCTCCAGCCGAAACAATAGCAAGGCCTTGGCGAAGCTTGCAAAAATTGAACCGAGTATCAAAAAGAAAATTTGATTGACTGAAACTCAAGCACCTGTTTTCGAAGTCGTTTTCGATATCTTTCTGACCGTTCATCTCAAAGAAAACATCATTCTATTTCCCTTCTCAAATCCTGTGGTAAATGTTATAGTGTGCTAGTATTTATATGAAATATAGAATCCTTATAAAATATAGACTTGTAGGTATGACTTCCAAATTCTTTTGAGGAGGTATTTCGATGAATAGATATTGCCCTTGTTAATGATATGCATACGGTAACACCCCCAACTGTGATAATGTTAGGTGACAGGTACCAGGAGCTGTTACCTGGATATGGTGAGCAATTCTAGTCCTTGTGACAGTGTTATAAGGTCGACTTTGGCTCATAAAGGGGGTAAACCGCTGGCTACTAATCCCTAAAGTAAACACAAGACAATGGAAAGGAGGCGCAGCATGAAATCTCACATGACAGACCCAGATACCAAGTGACTGATGACTCAGGGAAATGGTCAACAGCCAATTGTTTCAAATCTTACACATTTGAACACTAATAAAGTTCTACACCGTTTTCTTAATAACAACTAGTCATATTACCAGGAATGGAAGGATATGATAGATATGTTTCGTTCTGCCATTGGCATATATCCACTGCAAATCACGTATTTTTCCTGGAGCTAATCTGCAAACAATCGGCAGCGATTTTCCGAGCCCAAAGCAAACAACGTTAAAAGGGCATATCAGTATGTTACTATGGAGTACGTAGTACATACAGGCCTTCCCTTAAATCTAATCTTTTAATTTCATGTTACTATAATGTTTTTGAAAAAAGGATCATAGTGCATTAAAACATTAAATGTGCTTATGCAACTTGTTATTCTGCGGCTCTATAATCACAGCTTATGAATATGATTATGTGGTAAAACGAAGACTAGTCTGCATTTGCCTTTACCATTTTATCGTAAATTATATGCATACGCTAAAGCATCCGGCGTGATAATTAGAGATTCAAGGTACCAGGAGATTCAGGATTTTATTACAAAGTTATTAGCTTATTTTGGATCGAAGAGGAAGTACCCGCTGGTTTCTAATACTTAACGTGTGGGATCTGACTGTCCCGCTAGTTGAACAGCACCCTAAAAACCTCACTCAATTTTCACTTCAATTACATATAACTATCTTTTTTTAAACTGGTTTAAATAAATAAGGCCACGATTACCACACACGCCTGGATCACACCACATGGATAGCCTAATTATAATGAGTATGTTTTCGAAGGTAAGACCCGCATATATGTATACAGATGTCATATATGATGCCAAATTAAACAAGCACATGCAAAACAGATAAACGAAGTAAACGCGGGGAATAAAAGGAAGGAATGCGATAGTGACACATGGGATGGTTTAAATGATTTAATAAACGAAAGAAAGCAATGATAATAAAGTTAATTTCCGTCAGCGATTAACCTGGCGCATTCCGTGGATATTTCTATGCTTCTGTGTCTTCAAATAGTTTGAAACCATTGCACTCTATAAGCTAAAAAAAAAGAAAAAAAAAAAAAGATACTGACATTTATTTATTTTAGACGCATAATCTGAAAACAATATTTGGAAGAATAACATATATCTGACGGCTTACACCATACGAGGATACATTTCTACATTGAATATATTTTCGTTAATATAATGCACGTTCTTATAATGATTGTAATGATCTTTTACATATTAAACTCACTGTATTTCATTCTTCAGCCGAATCAATAACAAGGCTTTAGCGAAGGTTGCCAAGATTAAACTTATTGACTGAAACACAAGCATCTTAGACATAAACAGTTAGAATAACGCAGCAGATGGTTGTCTGAAGAACAGACCTTTGTTCTCGAAGTCTTTTTAAACATCTTCCATAATAATTATATTTACCTTTTCAAATCCTGTGGTAAATGATATAGTGTGCGAGTATTTATATGATATAAAAAATCCCTATAAAATATAGATTTGAAAGTATGATTTCCCAACTCTGAGGAGGCATATCGATAAATAGATATTGTCCCCTGTTAATGATATGCATACGGTAACACCCCCAACTGTGATAATGTTAGGTGACAGGTACCAGGAGCTGTTACCTGGATATGGTGAGCAATTCTAGTCCTTATGACAGTGTTATAAGGTCGACTTTGGCTCATAAAGGGGGTATCCCGCTGGCTGCTAATCCCCAAAGTAAACACAAGACAATGGAAGGGCGGCGAAGCATGAAGTCTAACATGACAGACCCAGATACCAAGTGATTGATGACTCAGGGAAATGGTCAACAGGCAATTGTTTAAAATCTTACACACTGGGATATTAATGAAGTCCTACACCGTTTTTTTAATAACAACTAGTCATATTACCAGGAGTGGAAGGATATGATAGATATGTTTCGTTCTGCCATTGGCATATATCTATTGCAAATCACACATTTTACCTGGAGCTAATCTACAAACAATCGGCAGCGATTTTCCGAGCCTAAAGCCTGATAATCCCTAAGGCAATGGAAAGGCTTTTCACTGAATCCTGATGAGAAGGAAGAACCAGGTCAGGTCAAATATTGGATATGCAGCTGTAGTATATGGACCTGGATATGGTGTTTTTAAGACTGATAATCATAGGTTTAGATGACAGATGATATCCAAAGGGAGGTACGCGATTCCCGTTTATGGATCTGCATCATAGTGTCGACTTTAGCTTGAAAAACAAGCATCCAGCTGGCTGCTAATCGCCACCGCATGCTAAATACAAAGAAGATAAACCGTGATATTTTACATGACAGGCTTAGATACCAAGTGACTGATGATTCAAAGGGCAGGTCAGTAGAAGTTGGGTGTGATGCGTCGTTTTAATATATTATCCGTTTGAATTATGAAAAACAAGTTGATAGTAATAATGTTCAATTTTCCCGAATACTGATGCAAGCCGGGGACCGCAAATCACAAGTGTAATGAACTATGTGATTGATACCTGACGGCTAGTAGACACAGATCATATAAGTTCAAGTACCATGATGTTAATGATATTTCAGGTCAGAAGCAGTGGTGGATACATTATGAGTATAATGGTTATAAGCAAGACTAATGAATGAATACCAAATGTTTACCGGGCTACGGATTTAAAAACTCAATGAGATATTCTTAAAACCTATCACACACATTTGTTGTTGTCATTAGTGGTGACTTGCATTTTAAAAGGTGTACAATTAAAATACTTACGGTCATGCTATAAGGTCGATTCTAGAATGAAAACGTTACTTTAAGATCATTAAAATAAATACTGTGTTTGTTAGCCAACTTTATAAGAGCCAAGACAAAGTAACTTGAGTTTTGCTTATTCATTTACAAACAAGAAATTAAAATGAGATCTTCATAGTAAATACAAAACACCACTAATAGCATAAGTCCACGCCCGTGTCTTTTTTTTAATTCGGAAGGAGTAATTATTGATCCAGATGCGACACGGACTCCCGACTGTGATGATTAAAGGCAAGGAACACCAGATGACATTTGAATAATGATGAGATTTTCGTCCTTGTGGCTACGCTGTAAGGCCGATTTTTGACCCGGGGAAGACATGTCGTTGATTTTTTATCCCTGGAGTAAATTTGTCACAAAGGAAAAGATAGCAGTTGTGGCATTTGACATGACAAGCACATCTGCCATGTAATTTGGTGTCTAGACCAGAATCATAAAATAATCACATACATATAAACATGCGAACGCATCAGTACATGAAAAGAAATGACGAAAGGAAAAAAGAAAATGAAAATAACGAAAGAGATATGATATAACGAAATAAAAGATAAGAGAAAAGAAAGAATATCAGAATAGAGAAGAGAAGATTTTTTTTTTTTTTAATGACATAAAAGAGAAGGCAAGAGAAATTGAATGACGAAAGAAAAGAAGAGAACTGAATTTAGACCTAATTCTTGGTAGTAGACTTAGAACATTGAAAAAAAAAAAAAAACATAAGTAAACACATAAGTAAAACAACGATCGTATTTTTATTTTTCGATTAATTAAAAAGTATATATTCACCAATTTACCAATGAGAGACGAAATATCCATATTTATGAAACTTCAAATAATTTTTCATTAACACATATTATCTGCTAATCTCCTCGAAGGTACCGTGGGTAACGTTCAATTATACCTTAATTATTCTCTTTCTAGATGATGTAATTATTGCCCTGGAAGTTCCTCGGATTCCTAATTATCCAATAACAGTCGAGACTTTATCTGAGAGCGACTTTCGACCTTTTGACAACGTCATAAGGGTGATTTTGGCCCGGGAAAGTTACAGAGGCTGTTAATCGCTTTGATGAAATTTGAACAATTATCATAACATAATTGTTCGTACACATACACGTATTCAAAAATAGGATTAGTACCGAATGAAAGTAAAATTAATCATAACAAAATGTACTGATTTATTCATATAAACAAGTGGATGAACAGATTTATTACGACAGTAGAAAATTAAAAACAACTGACACAACGAATTTATTTCTTTGCATTATGAAGTTATTCAGTCACATTAGTACATTTATGTACGGACTAATTGCGAATGCAGCAACGAAAGGAAGAAGAAGAAAACAAACAAAAAGGTCTTGTTCTCCCCTTTGTTGTTTTATTTTAAAACAATAAATAAACAATCAGTCGCATATTCAACAATATTCTGACTGGATTACTTAACGCATATAGAGAGACTGAAACCATGCATCATCTCTGGAGTATACCCTCTTGACACGCACTCGAAACATTGCTTAGTGGGATAGTATTAAAACCGTACCTAAGGGGCTTCGTGGTCACTGATGAATTAGTTATACTATTGATGAATAATAGCCTTCTTTATGAGTAGCATTATTCGACCCTAGACTCTAAAGCAAAGTATCTTAATTCTTTTAGTTAGCGGCAAATGTTACACCGCTTGAACTATTTTTTTAATGATATATATTAATTATAATTGTTCCTCTGACCTTTTTCGAGTCGGCCAGAGATGTCATGGAATAATTCAGAGTTAGGCAATGTCTAGACAAATAAACTTTTCAGTTTCTTATTGCTCCCATGCTCTCTCTCTCTCTCTCTCTCTCTCTCTCTCTCTCTCTCTCTCTCTCTCTCTCTCTCTCTCTCTCTCTCTCTCTCTCTCTCTCTCTCTCTCTCTCTCTCTCTCTCTCTCTCTCTCTCTCTCTCCACACTTGTTGTATTTGAATTTTGCTGACATGTTACCTCTAATCACAGAAAAAGGAAAATCTAACAACTCCTCCCAAATCGCTTATCATTTGTTTAAAGCAAAAATAAATAAATAAATAACTGCTTCAGGTAACAGAATCCCTTTGAAGGTGGACACTCACTCTATTCCCTGTCTCCCATCTGTCCTTGTGTCCCTTTGTTCAATTTCTTGCAAGACCAAGTCTATTTATACATCGTGTACATAGACTTTCAAGTTTCTTCACCACTAATCAAAGCGGAAACCTTGAAAATACGCCTTAAGTGCGGGCTCCCATTTTCATACGCAACATCGCCGTATATCAGCAACTGATAATAAACAAAATTCCTGCGAGACAACGTTCTTTCAGTGTGTCGTAACGTCGTTTTGTGGCGCTCGGGTTGTTCTTTGGCGGTACTTTTGAAAAGCAATTGTTTTTTAATTTGTGGCAGACGGCGGTAATTTAGCAATTAATTTATGGGGTCGGCATATTTCCGCCAAAAAAAATACGGTCGGTCGGATTATATGAACCAATTATTTTAGCCTAATAGGGCGACTCAGATTATTGACATTTTCTGCTTTCAACCTCACAGTATCATTTGGTCCCTCATGAGTGACTTGGAGAATTGAACGATTTCAGAGGCAGAGTTGAGATGCTAAAGTTTCTTCATTTAAAATTTGAGTATATTTGATCATATTACCGACTTAGTTTTCTTTTCATTCAATTGTTTTTCTCAGGAGATTGTACAACACGAACATTGGTTACCTATAATCATCTGCTACTCACGTTACACACGGATACACAGACACACACACACACACACACACACACACACACACACACACACACACACACACACACACACACACACATATATATATATATTTTTATTTTGTCATTTTATGAGTTTTTCTTTTTATGCTTCGTTTTGCTGTACTTGCCTTTTTTCTTTGTTTGTTTAACTTTATTTTATTAATACTTTAATTCCCTATACCTTTTAAACCCCCCACAATAAAGAACAACGACAGAAGTGATGAAAATTCAAGTAGAGTCAATCTAAAAGAACTTTCAAATAATTACAATAATAATATAAACGAATATACTATTAAAAGGTACGAGAATACGAAATTGACTTCACTAATCTATATGGTTGCTGAAATCCTAAAATCCCCTCGAGTCGGCCTAATCACTATTCCTATTCTTAAAAATGAGGATAAGTGATCCAGTCCTCCTCTTTATTTCAATATTCCTTTAAAACAACAAAGTGAGTTCGGGAATTCGATACTTGCGTAAGTGAGAAAAGCACCTTCCCCATCCACCACACACGCATAAAGAAATATAAAAAGCCACTTGATGTCGCCTAAAAGATGTCCACGGGTGGGAACATTAATAGATATATAGGATCTATGGGCAATATTTGGCTCCGTACAGCAATCCTTGAATAATGCACATGCACAGTCGACATGTTTTTAACTGTAGTGTAAAGATATGAAAAGGTACAGTAACATTATTACAAAAATATTGATTTTGCCTCATTAAATGATGGCTTTTACCCCTTTTCCCACACATAAGGAACAACAATAACCATCCAATTAGACTGAAGATATGTCAGAAGGAACGGAATTCCTTTTTTATTAGCCCCAGCTTCATTAATCAGTCACATACTGCCTCCAGTCAATAAGACCTCATTACAGGAGATCGATAAGTCATGTCAAATTGCACAGCTGACCTTCCCTTTGTGTGATATGTATTCTAGGGATTAATAGACAGATAAAATTGTTCTAGAGTTTAAATAGACCATATGGCTTGACACTCATCTTCTTACCCATAATTCTCGCTCATTCAGATCAGCAATGGCTTAGTCAGAATAAAATAATGCCCGTCTTCATTGACTCAACGCTTGAAGGAGGTTTGGTCAGGTCACGTGTCTGGCCCGAGGAAGTGTCAGGTTTGGTCGGGAAGGGCGATAAGCCTTGGTCAGCTGGGTTGGGTTATAGCAGTAGTTCTTAACCTTTTTTAGAGTCGCTGGTCCATTGAAAAATCTGATCTAAGCAATGGAACCCTTTCCCTAGAAGTATTCACATAAACACAACTTTGCTTACTACGTGTGCAATGTACTTCATCTATTGAGATTTGATCGTCTCATACATATATGAGATACACAATATATTGTTGAACTTTAAGTTAAACAACCCTTTTATACTAAAAATAATGACCACTTATTACAATAATGAAATACAAATACATGTCAGGCAGTGCTGTATGTAGATTGTACACATTCCAACAGTTACAGTATATGAACACATGCGGTCTTGCGATTAGAAAGAAAAGAAACGTTAGATTGTCAGTCATTTCATCCCCTTACCATTTAACCTTTTTGGTAAGCATATTTTACTCTCGCTTGGTCAAGATAATACATTATAATTGAATATCATTATCTTCTTTCATCGCCGCCTCTCTATTCCTTTGTTTAGTCTCTCTCTCTCTCTCTCTCTCTCTCTCTCTCTCTCTCTCTCTCTCTCTCTCTCTCTCTCTCTCTCTCTCTCTCTCTCTCTCTCTCTCTCTCATTCTCTCTCTCTTCGGTTGACCTGACGGTGTCCTATAAATTATATAGCACTTAGCCTTATCATGGCTAATTTCACGGTTCCCCGCCTTTCTATTGTGTTTTCGTTTACTGTAGGGATTAGCACCCTACGGGATACTTTCTTTTCGAACTAAAATCGACCCTATGGCGTGATCATAAAGGCAAAAATCGCTTACCATTCATAGGTACCGCATTCATATGTCCATTAGTTCACCAATTAGATTTGCGGTAATTTTAAGAAGAAATTGTTTAAAAATGCATGTCGCTATTGTAAACAGTAAAGTTGTTTTTTAGTCACTTGTATATATGAAAGAACATAAATTATTTGTTGCATTCTAAATACTCTTTTTTTAAGTATGAACATAAACGCAATCAATTGTAAACCTCGAATACTTTTTTTTTATATATTAACATCTAAAGGAAGTTTGGGTTACGAGGAAACGAACAGAGGGCCGTAATTCTCAAGAAAAAGGGATACTCAGAAGAAAATAAGAATATATACCTTGAAATTATTACAGTATTAATGGACAAGCGTTAACAAGGGTACTTAATGGATATAAGTAAATATACATACAGTGTATGTATGTATTGTGGGTGTGTGTGTAGACAGATATATGTGTATATGTATATGTATATGTATATATATATATATATATATATATATATATATATATATATATGTGTGTGTGTGTGTGTGTGTGTGTGTGTGTGTGTGTGTGTGTGTGTACGTGTATGTATATATATGTGTGTGTGTGTATTTGACCATAAATGGCCGCCTGATGGCTCTTTTGTCGTGCTGAGTGACCCAGTGGGAGACAAGTATATAAGCTTCTATAGTCTACAGACCATAGGAGCAAGAAACTACAGATCATGATTGGGTCTGATATGTTTCGCTTTGTGTGTGTGTGTGTGTGTGTGTGTGTGTGTGTGTGTGTGTGTGTGTGTGTGTGTGTGTGTGTGTGTTAGTGTGTGTGTGTGTATGTGTGTGTGTGTGTGTATGTGTGTGTGTGTGTGTATGTGTGTGTGTGTGTGTGTATGTGTATGTGTTTATGTGTGTGTGTATTTAGAAATAAAAGAAACAACATTCACTACAATTTGTGTCAATATAATATATACAGAGAAGTCGTAACGAACAATGGTATCCGTAAATCACTGTTCGAATGTTATACCAACCTGACACGCACTAAATATGTTGCTTAGGGTAAAGGTAATTAATCAGAGCTCGATAACGTTCAGTTTTATTTGACAATACACCCTTCGTGTGTATAAGCGAATGGATGTAAACATTATTATGTGCTCCATTTAGTAACTTCACTCTGATGAAAAAGATTTGCAATTTATATTTATAACTGACTGTAATATTATTAAAGACATAAATGTCCCATACAAGACATATAGCTATTTCGACCGAAATTTGGTCTGCAATGGAGTTAAAACGAAAATCAATCTGTTGAAAACTTCAAATACAGCCTTGAAGATTTTGTTGAAAGGATGACCAGATTTTAAAACGACGAAATAATTCAAAGACAGAAAATATCCTGCCGTCTCCCGTATCATATAATCCTCATATACAGATAATGCTAGGGAATGCAGCATCATAGTGTAAAAACGGAAATGCAGCTGTTTCATCTACTGCAAAGGCGTTTTCGCCTTATCTTTGACCATGCATGAACCGTAACTAATGATCATTTTTTTCTCTTTTTCTGTATGTGTGTGATTTGGTATCAGGGATGTGGCCAGTATTGTTCAAACACTAATAGCTAACCCCTCATGCCAGCTTCGGTCCTCCTAAAACCATTTTCCTATTACCTTAAGACCAAGACTGTCTCTAACTAATCGTTACCCGTTCCCGAAAGTACAGCTGGAAGTACGTATTGCATATAAATGTAATTTATGTGCATGGGGTGTATCAGTCCCTCCGCAGTGACTAATTCTTATACGATGAACTTGTCTTTGATTATATTTTCCTGTTCTACTCCCTCCCTCGGTATGAATTAACTTAATTGTTTCGCTATAATTTCGTACTATTCTCTATACACCCTCTCGCATATGAGTATAAACGGGTCCATTGGTATCATATTAGATTATTATTATTATTATGATTTTTAATGATGTTCAACAGTGGTAATTATTGCTAATATTGAGGTGAGATTCCCATGTTGTGCCAGGCAACTTATTACATAATGCATTTTTGAAAATAAAGTTTACCAAATATCATATCAGGCAAGTTTATACTT
>NC_061847.1:23614469-23644469 GCF_019202785.1 Penaeus chinensis | reverse complement strand
GCGGGGCACGGGGAGGGGAGTTTTTCAGCCTGTTGCTAGCGAGGATCAGGATAACAAATGTCCACGTGGTTTTGAAGTCACCTTAGTTTTGATAACCAGGAAGTCTTTACTTTGGATTTAAAATCTAATCGTGGTGTCATTAAAAGCCTTATTTCTTACTCGATTAATATATTACATAAGTTGGGAATGTATTTCCAACCTAGAAATAACATTGCCCTCTCTGTGCCTGTAAACTCTGGACTTGTCTGTGGGATTTTGTTTTCATTCTTCTTTTCAATGTTGAGAGTTATACCTGCACTTTGAATATCCCATACCATATACAAATATATATTCATGAATTTTCACATACATCTTTGACATTAGAATGTCAGAATTTGTTTCGTTATTGCTTACTATAATTATTAATGTCAACTCAAGTCTATTTTTTCTATGGAGTTGATGACGTATCAATACATGATTGGTGGGATTAACTTGTCCTCCCACGCGCAGGATTAAATATGTGCCCAAAAGTAAAGACTGGTTTGGTGGTGAATTTAAAATCAATCCTGAACACTGCCAATGCGGGTGGATTATCTTTTATGGCGCGTACAGAAGACGCCCTAGCAAAACAATATTTTGTGTAAAGAGCACAAATGACAGTTACTGCTTATAGCTGCTGAGTCAAGTTTTGAGGCATTTTTCATGGCGCTGTTCCCCTTATGAGATAACTGCAGGTTTCATATTTCTGAAATGTTATACTTTCAACGGCGGCCAGGGAATTCTCCCCTCTACGGACACGAAACATGGTCGCGTTCAGCTTGCCCCACTGACCGCCATTAGTCAAAGTAACAGAAAATGCTCTGTCACACTTGGCCTTTTTTCCGCGAGTCTTTGCGATTCTGTATGAAATTCCTCCAGAAAGTGGCCCGGCTCTGTTACACTGGCAAAGAATCCTCGCAATCAATTGAAGCAGCAGTTGAGTCCCGGGGATCGCACGAGCACGGTCATATTATTCTAATATATACCAGTATGTAATGAAGTCCACTACGTTGTAAAAAATACACATCCTGTGATGGTAAATTATGTTTACATGAACTATTCCATTTTTTTTATCAGTAAAAGCAGTCTCGTAGTATACTCCGTATCACAACATGAAGGCGGAAATAAGTCAAAACGAAAACGGGAAAATTTAGACGGAAAACGGTATTGGAAAGAGCCTCCCATGCTTTAGTAAATTATCTCGAGGTTTTACATTTGTTCTAAAAATGTAACAGTAGATGTAGACACTTTTATTAAGTCCTATAAAAAAAAAATCCTAAACACAACGCGTAAAAAGAATGAACGGCTTTTGTTAAAAAGCGAATGAATGAAAATAAACTCCAGCGTTTACTAGTCACTCCGGCAGGATTTGTGGTTGCTCTTTCCCAGACGATTACTGTTAAACTGACCTTTCCGAGAGTCTGGAAAGAAATCGATAAGGAATTCGTGTATTAAAGACTCTGGCAACGTACTGATGGCAGCCAACCACAATCCGATTGAGTCATGACGTCACAGCCCTGGGCCAATCACAGAGCTCGTATGTAGCCTACCCCTTCTTGTGACCTGACATTTTATCTGTCCTCTATCTTTCCCGAGCTAATACCGATCTTATCTCTTATTCATAGATGTTCATCTTTGTTCCTTTTCTCTTGCAGACATTCCATCTTTTACTGAGCTGACCTTAATGCCGTCATTCACTTAGGATGCGAGTTTATCTTTGAATTTTTATTTTTCTTTAGGGGTTAATAGTCAGTGGTATGTTAAATTTCCGTGTTAAAATTGACCTTATAGCGTTGTCCTGTAGTTGAAAGCCATGTACAATTGGTGAGATCTGGTTCGTGATACCATCAATTATCACAATAAAGGTATTGAATATTCATCGCTATACTAATATAGAGCTCAGTAGTTTCAAAGCTGATAATTAAGATTATTATCAAGTGGGCTAATCCCTCTCCGAGCCAAAATCACCCTTGTGAAGTTGACCTAAAGACGAGTATGTAGGCCCATTCTTCAGCTAACATCTCCTGGGAGCTGATACCTATTTTCAGTTGGGCCCAGCAACGTTTGTACATCATTAACGGAAGTCAGAAACACCAAGCCTATACTAACAATCACTATACTAGAGTTGGATGTTAATGAAAAAGACGAAAACAACACGCAGTTGATTAGATACATCTCCTTGTTTTTGATGCAGTAACTGTGCATATCATGAAAGGAAGCCGGAAACTTCAAATTCAATACTGTTAGCCACTATATTATTAATCAACTGAATTATATTTTATTGTCTTTATTAATACTTTGTTGTCTCAAAAGATCCAGTAGACAGAATTGACAATACAAATATAATTTAAAAGTCAATACTTCAAAGCTATTCTTGGTAAAAGCAAAAATCGTAAGACTGGATAATTCTAACACAATTCCCTTTATTCTGTCGACCTCACCTTTGAGTCGTCAATCACTTGGTACCTGAACCGATCATGTCCAAGGCCATTGTTTTGTGTTTGGATGAACACCTAGCGAGGCGCTTCCTTTCCTCTGATTATCATAGGCGGGGGCACAGGCGTGTGCATATCATATCTAAATACCAAATTTATGCCTACAGTCCCCTTTAGCACCATTTCCAGATACCCGATACCGATCCCTGTCAACCTTATGAAACTGACCTAAGGGCGAGAATGGCGCTACAATCTGCAGATAACATCACCTGGTACTTGATTCTTATAATAATCACAATTGGGGTGCGAGTAAATGTATATCATTACTGGAGGCTAAAACATCGAATCCATACTAATAGTCACTATACTAAAGCTTGCTGAAAATAATTATATTAAAACTATTTTTGTAAAACAAGCCATTAATTTAGCTATAAATTATCATGCAATATTACATGCAACCCATGCTTGACATAATTATCACCTGAGTCGGAAAATGCCAAATTTCAAGCTTCACCCCTATTCCTTTGTGCTTTTTTACTTTGAGGATTAACACTTCCTTAAAAGCTAAAATAGACCTAACGATGATGTCCTAAGGACGAGAATCGCACACCATTCTTCAGATAGCATCTCGTGGTACTTGATACATATAATTATCACAGTCGGGGGCATGGGTGTGTGCATATCATTCACGGAAGTTGGGGATACGAAATTCCTATTTGTAATCCCTTTAGTGTTGTCCTAAAGACGAAAAACATTCTTCACATACCATTTCCTGAAACCTGATACATGAAATTCACACTATTATCCCATCTTATTTTCTATAAGTCAATAGAAAAGCAATTTTCAGAGGCGGTAACGGAGTACCTGACCTGGCATCTGTGCCTGTCGTGCTGTATTTCACGGTTTAGCGGGATGCTTTTCCATTGTGCTGTTTGGTTTAGGAATTATCCCTCAGCGGGATACCTTGTTTCTGCGAAAAAATCGACCTTATGAAGCTGACCTAAGAACGAAAATGGCGCACCATTCTTCAGATAAAATCTACTAGTACCAGATACCTACAATAATCACAGTTGGGGGCACGAACATATGCATATCATTATCAGAAACCCAAACACCACCAAATTCATACAAACAATCACTATACTAAAGCTTCATGATATCAATTTAAAGAAAAAAGGAAATAGTTATAAAATCAAACAACGATTTTATTATAATTTACCATGTATTATTACACGTTACTTATTTCATCAGAACATACGAGAAAAAAATCCTTTATATTCTCTATTTATGTCGTTTTGATCCTGAAGTCATCAATCACATGGTACTTGAGCAGGTCAAAAGTTAATAATTTACTACCTTTAAGGATAAACCAATAGCGGGATGCTTTCCTTCGATCCAAAATTAATCTAATGATGTTGTCCTAAGGTAGCCACCGGGCTAGTACAGTGGTAACGTGCCAGGCCTCTCATCCGAGGGGTCGGCGGTTTGCGCCCCGCTCAGGCGTGAGAAGTTGCAATTGTCGCCTAGAGGTTACTGCTGTGGCTATGGCGAGTAAGGACTAAGCCGAGTCAGCACCAGGTGACACACGTTAGCGAGTCGACATTAGTCGACACAGGCCGGGCTCCCGTCATGGGCATAGCCCGGGCGAAGCTCAGCTTCGCATATCGGACTTATCCTTATCCTTATCCTAAGGATGAGAAACGCGCACCATTCTTCAGATAACATCTCGTGGGTACCTGATATCTCTAATCATCAGGGGGCACGGGCGTGTGCATGTCATTAAGGGAAGCCGGAAACACCAAATCCATATATACACTCCTTTAGTGCAGTTCCCGGAACGAGTAACCAACTCTTAAGTTAATAACGGGGAGAATTTCGAAATAAGACAGACACATTGATATACATAACCATATCTAATATTCGTCTTTGATATAATAATGACAAGTCGTTTCATCATTAGAAAAAATCTGGCCTTAGAATCCTAGAATATGGGCCTGACATGTCAAATTTCACACTTTGTTGTGTAGTGTTTGCCTAAGGGATTATACATTTATAAACATATAAATATAACTATGCATAAGAAAATAAATATAAATAAAATATAAAAAAAAAATATGTATGAAAATAAAAATTATATCAATATAAATAGATAAATGAATAAATTAGCATATCGTCCTAGATTTCACACTACCACATATTCACTGTTTTGTGTGTATTGTGTTCGCTTTAGAGAGTATCACTCAGGATACTCGGGATACTCCTCCTTTTCCGAGCAAAACTTTATGAATCTGATACCTGGAGCTTCATATTAATGATTTAATGATAAAAGCAGTAGTTGTAAAATTTTGGAGAGATTTTATTAAATTTTATACTATTTGAAGCAATTATGACCAGCTATTTTATCAGAAAATATGATATTTTTCTATTCCCTCATCTGTCAATCCGATCTTAAAACGAGTGCATATCAATAGAGGAATCCGGAAATACCATATCCATAAAATACATTTTAACGCCATTCAATTACCTGGTTTTTAAGATAAGCACATTTGAGGACAGTTAGTGTGTACCACAAACTAAAAAAAAAAACTATAATTACACTAATGGTTACTACTTTACAAACGAATTTGAATGAGCATTTCAAATTATCCCATCTCAGTGCAAGAAGTATGATATAAAAGTCAAGGGTAAAGCAGTTTCCGAGGTCTGTAACTTAGTATCATCCTTTTAACAGCCGCTGTGTGAGCAACCAGCTCTATAGATAAGTGACAAAGGGGAGTATTGCGAAATCATTACACACACATATATATATATGTATATATGTATATATATATATATATATATATATATATATATATGTATTACATCAAGAAAAAATATTTGAAATTATTGCCACGGATCACACTAATTTACTAATAACACTGTTTCATGTGATTATGAAAAGCTATTTAATAAATCAAAAAGAACTTTTATATCTTTATTATTCCTGTTTTTATATATATATAATATATATATATTCATACATAAATTCAAATACACATATACATATATATATACGTACAGACACACACACCGACCTGACCTTAGAGTCATCAATCCTGATTTCACACCTTAAATTCTTTCTATTGTCTTGTGATTGCTTTAGGGATTATCACTCAGCGGGATATTCCCTTTCCGAGCAAAAATCGACTTTATCACAGTTGGGGGCCCAAACGAATGCATATCATTAAAGGAAGTTAAAACCCCGAATCCGTACTAATAATCACTATATTAAAGCTTCATGTTAATAATTTGATGATAAAAGCGATAGTTGTAAACAGAGGCATCAATTATGTTATAAGTTATGAAATATTTGACGTAATTATAACTGACCAAAATATACTTTCTAACGTTGACCCAAGTGTGATAATTACGCAGCCTTCTTTAAACAGCATCTCGTTTTACCTAAAACATATAATTAACACAGTCGGGGGCACGGGCGTGTGCAAATCATTAACGGAAGCCGGAAACACTAACCCATACATACAAACCACATAAGCACCATTGAGATACTTAAAATTAACCCTTTCGGGGACAAAAGGTGTACATACACACTGAAGGTCATTGCGATACAAAAATAACTGAATTATATATATATATATGTATATATATATGTATATATGTATATATTTATATATATTACACACACATGTATATATTCATATGAATGAATATTTATATAATACGCACACATATACATACACACACATCTATCTATCTATCTATATCTATCTATCTATCTAAGGAAGAAAAACCCACAATGCAAAAACTAGATTTTTTGAAAATGAGACTACAGTTTCGAAATGTGTATGCATCTATCTATATCTATATCTATCTATATATCTACACACACACACACGTGTGTGTGTAAATAAATGTGCATACAGATATCTTTATCTGTACTCAAACACACACTCACACTTACACATAAAAATGTATATTATATATACATATATATACACATATATATAACGTATATATACATACACATACATATATATACATATACACATCAACATATATCTATATATTTAAAAAATATATATGTATATAAGATAGAAAAAAACAGTGTAAAAACTAGATTTGTTGAAAATGAGACTAAAATTTCGAAATCCATGTGTATTTCGAAAATTAACTCTCATTTTCAATAAATCTAGTTTGAGCATTGTGGGATTTTCTAAAATTCACACACACACACACATATATACACACACATATAAATATATATATATATATATATATATATATATATAGAGAGAGAGAGAGAGAGAGAGAGAGAGAGAGAGACACATACGTATACATATTGTCATATTGTCGTGATCAGATTTGCAGACAGAAACAAATGAAAAAACGACGAAACAAGATAAGATCACTGCAAAAAGCGCGAGAACCAGGGCGCAGACGAGAACAACTGCGTAGGACGACAACATTAATTGAGAAACGATCTTATGAGTTGAGACTATGGCATTAAATAAGACACAACTGCACTATATGCGCAAAAAAAAAAACAAAAAAACTAGCGAACTGTGCAGTGGCTTATTACCGCGAAGTTGAGGATGCGCATCTGGGGGAAGCCCGCCAGACACACCCGAGAGAGAGAGGGTAGGCTGGGGTTCGCCAAGGCAACACGCTTTCACCTTTGTTTTTTATGTGTTTTTCCGAACTTTTGTAACGGACTCCCTTCGACAGTGAATTACATATGATATGAAAAGGTAAAGCTAATTGTATTGGTTTGTGAATATATACGATGTTACAGTAAAAGAACATAGCTCCTCCTTTTATTTCGTTTTTCCGATTTTACCTTGTGTTTTTAGTTTGTTTAATAATTAACACAACTGCGAAAGAGGGAAGCATCTTGAATTTCAAAATTTACATATAATTCGACAGTAATGGCCCAAACAATGTGTTCCCTCATGGTAAACATGTTAAAGTCATTTTTAAGAAGAGATGGAGATTGTCTTTTTATGTAAATGTACAAAGGAATTCATACACCCACATGAATACACGTATGCTTACAGGTACAGGTACATACACGCACACTTATACATACACGCACACTTATACGTACACTTACACTTATACGTACACTTACACTTACACAAACACTTACACTTACACAAACACTTACACTTACACTTACACTTACACTTACACTTACACTTACACTTACACTTACACTTACACTTACACTTACACTTACACTTACACTTACACGTACACTTACACTTACACTTACACTTACACTTACACTTACACTTACACTTACACTTACTCGTACACGTACACGTACACGTACTCGTATACGTACACGTACACGTACACGTACACTTACACTTACTAGTACATGTACACGTACTCGTACACATACACGTACACGTACACTTATACGTACACGCACACTTGCACAAACACGCACACTTGCACAAACACGCACACTTACACGTACATGTACACGTACACGTACACGCACACTTACACCCACACACGCACATATACACGTATATGCGCGCACACCGACACACACACACGCACGCACGCATACGCACATGTACTCATGCACATACACACACATCGGCGTTTGTTTTTTCTGTTGATGGTTGCCCCAATCATTAGGTTCTCTTTTCGGCCAATTGCCCTGAACTATTCGGACCTCAGTGCTACCACAAACGAGAGAAGAGACATGTGAAACGTGGCGGATGAGCTCGTAGAGTTTGAGTGTGTAATTCTACCAGAGGTTGAGATACAACTGCGTTAACCGCGACAGAATGAACACACACACACACACACACACACACACACACACACATATATATATATATATTTATAGGTGTGTGAGTGTAAATATATGAATCTATCTATATCTGTCTATCTATACACAAATCAATATATATGTATACAGATATTTACACACATACGTGTGTGTGTGTAAATACCTATATTAATACACAGACACACACCCATTCATAAAAGTATATTAGATACATACACATATGCATATATACATGTATACATTTATAATGTATATAATGTTTATAATGTATATAATGTATATAATGTATATAATGTATATAATGTATATAATGTATATAATGTATAAAATGTATATAATGTATATAATGTATATAATGTAATAATGATTAGCTGTTATACTAATGTACTAATGTAATATACATGTATACAATGGATATACATGTATACATGTATAGAATGTATATAATGTGTAGCATGTATATATACATATATATACAAATGTTTTTTTTATATTACATGTAATAACATGTGTGTATCTCCATATATATATACATGTATACATATAGATATAACATACATGTATACATGTATAATATACAGTATATATACATATATAACATGTATACAATGTATATAATACATATACATACATAACATATACCATGTAAACATGTGTGAGATATATATATATATATACATGTATACATACAGATTACCATCAGTAATACATGTGTATATATACATATACGCCTCTATCAATGTGTATATACATATACGCATCCTATACATGTGTATATATACATATACGCATCCTATACATTGTATATATACATATACGCATCCTATACATGTGTATATATACATATACGCATCCTATACATGTGTATATATACATATACGCATCCTATACATGTGTATATATACATATACGCATCCTATACATGTGTATATATACATATACGCATCCTATACATGTGTATATATACATATACGCATCCTATACATGTGTATATATACATATACGCATCCTATACATGTGTATATATACATATACGCATCCTATACATGTGTATATATACATATACGCATCCTATACATGTGTATATATACATATACGCATCCTATACATGTGTATATATACATATACGCATCCTATACATGTGTATATATACATATACGCATCCTATACATGTGTATATATACATATACGCATCCTATACATGTGTATATATACATATACGCATCCTATACATGTGTATATATACATATACGCATCCTATACATGTGTATATATACATATACGCATCCTATACATGTGTATATATACATATACGCATCCTATACATGTGTATATATACATATACGCATCCTATACATGTGTATATATACATATACGCATCCTATACATGTGTATATATACATATACGCATCGCTATACATGTGTATATTATATATACACATATACGCATCCTATACATGTGTATATATACATATACGCCATCCTATACATGTGTATATATACATATACGCATCTATACATGTGTATAAATATACATATACTCATCCTATAAATGTGTATATATACATATAACGCATCCTACTACATGTGTATATATACATATACGCTTCCTATCATGTGTATACATACATAAACGCATCCTATACATGTTGTATATATACATATACGCATCCTAAACATGTGATATAATACATAACGCATCTAATACATGTGTATATATACATATAACGCTCCTATACAATGTGTATATATACATATACCCTTCCTATACATGTGTATATAATAGCATATACGCATCCTATAGACATGTGTATATATACATTACGACATCACCTGGTACCTGAGCCTATCATGTCACAGTTCACGCTTCACCGCCTTTCCATTGTTTTGTCTTTGGATGAACACCTGACGAGGCGCTTCCTTTCAAGCCAAAATCAACCTTATGACGTTGTCCTAAGGAGGAGAATCGCGCACCATTCTTCAGATAGCATCTCATGCTACTTGATACCAAATTTCAAACTTCACCCCTATTCTATTGTGCTCTTTTACTTTAAGGATTAACACCCATAGGGACGCTTTCATTACAAGCCAAACTCGATCTAACTATGATGTCCTATGGACGAAAATCGCACACCATTCTTCAGATAGCAACTCCTGGTACCTGATATATATAATTATTACAGTCGGGGCGTGTGTATATCATTAACGGAAGCTGGAGACACCAAATCCCCATTTCCTGAAACCTGATACTTGAAATTCACAAAATTGTCTCATCTTATTGTCTAAAAGTCAATAGAAAGGACATTTTAGAGGCGGTAACTGAGTACCTGACCTGGTATCCGGTATTATTTTAAAGAAAAAAGGAAATAGTTATAAAATCAAACAACGATTTTATTATAATTTATCTTGTAATATTACATGTTACACTTGCGTGACGTAATCTTCATTAGATATTTCATCAGAACGTAAGATAAAAAAAATATTTAATATTCTCTATTTAAGTCGTTTTGATCCTGAAATCGTCAATCACCTGGTGCCTGAGCAGGTCAAAAGTTGATCTTTTACTACCTTTCCATTCATGGTTTTGTTCTCCCTTGAAGGATAAACCACTAGCGGGATGCTTTCCTTCGATCCAAAATCGACCTAATGACGTTGTCCTAAGGATGAAAATCGCACACCATTCTTCAGATAACATCTCGTGGGTACCTGATATCTCTAATTATCAGGGGGCAAGGACGTGTGCATGTCATTAAGGGAAGCCGGAAACACCAAATCCATATATACACACTTATTTAGTGTAGTCCCCAGGACAGACAGTTTGATATACAATACCATATCTAATATTCGTCTTTGATATAATAATGACAAGTCATTTCATCATTACAATAAACCCGGCCTTATAATCCTGATATTTCATACTTTGTTGTTAGTGTTTGCCTTAGGGATTATATGCCAGCTTCATATTAATATTTCAATCCTAGATCATCCAACACACACATATATAGTTTATGTTTCAAGAAAATGTATATATACATACATGCATACATACATATATGTATATATATACACACAATAATATATATATATATGAATTCATAAATATATATATATATGAATTCATATATATATATACATGAATTCATAAATATATATATATGAATTCATAAATATATATATAAATATAACTATCAACAATTATCCCATCTTATTTTCTAAAAGTCAATAGAAAAGCCATTTTCAGAGGCGTTAACTGAGTACCTGACCTGGTATCTGTGCCTGTCGTGCTGTATTACACCGTTTATCGCTTTTCCATTGTGATGTTTACTCTAGGGATTATCCCTCAGCGGGATTCTCCGTTTCTGCGCAAAAATCGACCTTATGAAGCTGACCTAAGGACGAAAATGGCGCACCATTCTTCAGATAATATCTAAGAATCTGTCACCTGCTATTTAAGCCTATCGTCCTAGATTTCACACTACCACTACCTGGTACCTGATACATATAATTATCACAGTCGGGGTCATGGGTGTGTGCATATCATTAACGGAAGCCGGAGACACCAAATCCCTATTTGCAGTCCCTTTAGTGTTGTCCTAAGGACGAAAAACATTCTTCACATACCATTTCCTGAAACCTGATACATGAAATTCACACAATTATCCCATCTTATTTTCTAAAAGTCAATAGAAAAGCCATTTTCAGAGGCGTTAACTGAGTACCTGACCTGGTATCTGTGCCTGTCGTGCTGTATTTCACAGTTTATCGCTTTTCCATTGTGATGTTTACTCTAGGGATTATCCCTCAGCGGGATTCTCCGTTTCTGCGCAAAAAATCGACCTTATGAAGCTGACCAAAGGACGAAAATGGCGCACCATTCTTCAGATAATATCTACTGGTACCTGATACCTATAATTATCACAGTTGGGGGGCACGAACATATGCATATCATTATCAGAAACCCAAACACCAAATTCATACAAACAATCACTATACTAAAGCTTCATGATATTAATCTAAAGAAAAAGGGAAATAGTTATAAAATCAAAAAACGATTTTATTATAATTAATCTTGTAATATTACATGTTACATTTGCGTGACGTAATCTTCATTAGATATTTCATCAGAACGTAAGAAAAAAAATAAAAAATAATATTCTCTATTTAAGTCGTTTTGATCCTGAAATCGTCAATCACCTGGTGCCTGAGCAGATCAAAAGTTGATCTTTTACTACCTTTCCATTCATGGTTTTGTTCTCCCTTGAAGGATAAACCACTAGTGGGATGCTTTTCTTCGATCCAAAATCGAGCTAATGACGTTGTCCTAAGGATGAAAATCGCACACCATTCTTCAGATAACATCTCATGGGTACCTGATATCTCTAATTATCAGGGGGCAAGGACGTGTGCATGTCATTAAGGGAAGCCGGAAACACCAAATCCATATATGCACACTTCTTTAGTGTAGTCCCCAGGACAGACAGATTGATATACAATACCATAACTAATATTCGTCTTTGATATAATAATGACAAGTCATTTCATCATTACAATAAATCCGGCCTTATAATCCTGATATTTCATACTTTGTTGTTAGTGTTTGCCTTAGGGATTATATGCCAGCTTCATATTAATATTTCAATCCTAGATCATCCAACACACACATATATAGTTTATGTTTCAAGAAAATGTATATATACATACATGCATACATACATATATGTATATATACACACAATAATATATATATATATATATATATATGAATTCATATATATATATATGAATATAACTATAAACAATTATCCCATCTTATTTTCTAAAAGTCAATAGAAAAGCCATTTTCAGAGGCGTTAACTGAGTACCTGGCCTGGTATCTGTGCCTGTCGTGCTGTATTTCACAGTCTATCGCTTTTCCATTGTGATGTTTACTCTAGGGATTATCCCTCAGCGGGATTCTCCGTTTCTGAGCAAAAATCGACCTTATGGAGCTGACCTAAGGACGAAAATGGCGCACCATTCTGCAGATAATATCTTAGAATCTGTCACCTGCTATTTAAGCCTATCGTCCTAGATTTCACACTACCACTACCTGGTACCTGATACATATAATTCTCACAGTCGGGGTCATGGGGGTGTGCATATCATTAACGGAAGCCGGAGACACCAAATTCCTATATGCAGTCCCTTTATTGTTGTCCTAAGGACGAAAAACATTCTTCACATACCATTTCCTGAAACCTGATACATGAAATTCACACAATTATCCCATCTTATTTTCTAAAAGTCAATAGAAAAGCCATTTTCAGAGGCGTTAACTGAGTACCTGACCTGGTATCTGTGCCTGTCGTGCTGTATTTCACAGTTTATCGCTTTTCCATTGTGATGTTTACTCTAGGCATTATCCCTCTGCGGGATTCTCCGTTTCTGCGCAAAAATCGACCTTATGGAGCTGACCTAAGGACGAAAATGGCGCACCATTCTTCAGATAACATCTACTGGTACCTGATACCTACAATTATCACAGTTGGGGGGCACGAACATATGCATATCATTATCAGAAACCCAAACACCAAATTCATACAAACAATCACTATACTAAAGCTTCATGATATTAATCTAAAGAAAAAAGGAAATAGTTATAAAATCAAACAACGATTTTATTATAATTTATCTTGTAATATTACATGTTACACTTGCGTGACGTAATCTTCATTAGATATTTCATCAGAACGTAAGATAAAAAAAATATTTAATATTCTCTATTTAAGTCGTTTTGATCCTGAAATTGTCAATCACCTGGTGCCTAAGCAGGTCAAAAGTTGATCTTTTACTACCTTTCCATTCACGGTTTTGTTCTCCCTTGATGGATAAACCACTAGCGGGATGCTTTTCTTCGATCAAAAATTGACCTAATGACGTTGTCCTAAGGATGAAAATCGCACACCATTCTTCAGATAACATCTCATGGGTACCTGATATCTCTAATTATCAGGGGGCAAGGACGTGTGCATGTCATTAAGGGAAGCCGGAAACACCAAATCCATATATGCACACTTCTTTAGTGTAGTCCCCAGGACAGACAGATTGATATACAATACCATAACTAATATTCGTCTTTGATATAATAATGACAAGTCATTTCATCATTACAATAAATCCGGCCTTAGAATCCTGATATTTCATACTTTGTTGTTAGTGTTTGCCTTAGGGATTATAAGCCAGCTTCATATTAATATTTCAATCCTAGATCATCCAACACACACATATATATATATATATGAATTCATAAATATATATAAATATATATATATATATGAATTCATAAATATATATATATATATATATATATATATATATATATATATATATATGAATTCATAAATATATATAAATATATATATATGAATTCATAAATATATATAAATATATATATATGAATTCATAAATATATATAAATATATATATATGAATTCATAAATATATATAAATATATATATATGAATTCATAAATATATATATATATACATATACGCATCAATACATGTGTGTATATACATATACGCATCATAACATGTGTGTATATACATATACGCATCCTATAACATGTGTATATATAACATATACGCATCAATATACATGTGTGTATATACATAAACGCATCATATACATGTGTGTATATACAATACGCATCATATACATGTGTATATATAACATATACGCATCATATACATGTTGTATATACATATACGCATCATAAACATGTGTGTATATAACATATACGCATCATAAACATGTGTGTATATACATAAACGCATCATATACATGTGTGTAAATACATATACGCATCATAAACATGTGTGTATATACATATATAATGGATATATACATATATATACATATACGCATCATATAACATGTGTGTATATACATATACCATCCTATACATTTGTATATATACATATATATACATATACCATCCTATACATGTGTATATATACATATACCATCATATACATGTTGTATATACATATACGCATCATAAACATGTGTGTATATACATATACGCATCATATACATTGTGTGTATATACATAAACGCATCCTATACATGTGTATAATACATATACGCATCCTATAACATGTGTATATATACATATAACGCATCATATACATTGTGTATATACATATACGCATCTATACATGTGTATATATACATATAACGCATCATATACATGTGGTGTATATACATATACGCAACATATACATGTGTGTAAATACATATACGCATCAATACATGTGTGTATATACATAAACGCATCCTATACATGTGTAATATACATATACGCAACATATACATGTGTGTATATACAATATACGCATCATATACATTGTGTGTATATACATAACGCATCATATACATGTGTATATATACATAAACGCATCATATACATTGTGTATATACATATAACGCATCATATACATGTGTATATATACATATACGCATCTATACATGTGTATATATAACATATACGCATCAATACATGTGTGTATAAACATATACGCATCATATACATGTTGTATATACATATACGCCATCATATACATGTGTGTGTATACATATACGCATCATATACATGTTGTATATATACATATATATACATATACGCAACATATACATGTGTGTATATACATATATATATATATATGAATTCATAAATATATATAAATATATATATATAATATATATATATATGAATTCATAAATATATATATATGAATTCATAAATATATATATATAATATATATATATATATATATATACATATATAATGGATATATACATATATATACATGTATACAATGTATATAATGTATATAATGTGTACAATGTATATATACATATACGCCATCATATACATGTGGTGTATATACATATACGCATCATATACAAGTGTGTATATACATAACGCATCATATACATGTTGTATATATACATATACGCATCATAACATGTGTGTATATACATATACGCAACATATACATGTGTGTATATACATATACGCATCAATACATGTGTGTATATACATATATATATATATATATACATATACGCATCAATACATGTGTGTATAATACATATACGCATCATATAACATGTGTGTATATACATAATACGCATCATATACATTGTGTATATACATATATATATATATATATATGAATTCATAAATATATATATATAATATATATATATATATATATAAATATATATATATATAATATATATATATATACATATACGCATCAATACATGTGTGTATAATACATATACGCATCCTATACATGTGTATATATATACATATACCATCATATACATGTGTGATATACATATACGCATCATATACATGTGTGTATATACTATACGCATCATATACAAGTGTGTATATACATATACCATCCTATACATGTGTATAATACATATACGCATCAATACATGTGTGTATAATACATATACGCATCCTATACATGTGTAATATACATATACGCATCTATACATGTGTATATATAACATATACGCATCAATACATGTGTGTATAATACATATACGCATCATATACAAGTGTGTATATACATAAACGCATCCTATACATGTGTAATATATACATATACCATCATATACATGTGTGTAATATACATATACGCATCATAAACATGTGTGTATATACATATATATACATGTATACAATGTATATAATGTATATAATGTATATAATGTATATAATGTATATAATGTATATAATGTGTACAATGTATATATACATATAACGCATCATATACATGTGTGTATAATACATATACGCATCCTATACATGTGTATAATACATATACGCATCTATACATGTGTATATATAACATATACGCATCATATACATTGTGTGTATATACATAACGCATCATATACATGTGTGTAATATACATATACGCAACATATACATGTGTGTATAAACATATACGCATCATATAACATGTGTGTATATACATATACGCCATCATATACATGTGTGTATAAACATATACGCATCAATACATGTGTGTATATACATATACGCATCATAAACATGTGTGTATATACATATATAATGGATATATACATATATATACATGTATACAATGTATATATATATATATATACATGTATACATATAGATATACATACATGTATACAATGTATATATACATATACACATTGATGTGTATATATATACATATATAATGGATATATACATATATATACATATACGCATCAATATACATGTGTGTAAATACATATACGCATCTATACATGTGTATATATATACATATACGCATCTATACATGTGTATATATACATATATAATGGATATATACATATATATACATATACGCAACATATACATGTGTGTAATATACATATACGCATCAATACATGTGTGTATATACATATACGCATCTATACATGTGTATATATATACATATACGCATCTATACATGTGTATATATACATATACGCACATATACATGTGTGTGTATACATATACGCATCAATACATGTGTGTATATACATATAGCATCATATACATGTGTGTATAAACATATACGCATCATATACAAGTGTGTATATACATATATATATATATATATAATATATATATATATATATATACATATACGCATCTATACATGTGTATATATACATATATATACATATACGCATCATATACATGTGTATATATACATATATATACATGTATACAATGTATATAATGTATATAATGTATATAATGTATATAATGTATATAATGTATATAATGTGTACAATGTATATATACATATACGCATCAATACATGTGTGTATATACATAAACGCATCATATACATGTGTGTATATACAATACGCATCATATACATTGTGTGTATATACATATACGCATCCTATAACATGTGTATATATACATATACACATTGATGTGTATATATATACATATATATATATATATATATAATATATATATAGAGAGAGAGAGAGAGAGAGAGAGAGAGAGAGAGAGAGAGAGAGAGAGAGAGACACACACACACACATATATATATATACATGTATACAATGTATATATACATATACACATTGATGTGTATATATATACATATACGCATCAATACATGTGTGTATAAACATATACGCATCATAAACATGTGTGTATATACATAAACGCATCATATACATGTGGTGTATATACATATACGCAACATATACATGTGTGTAAATACATATACGCATCATAAACATGTGTGTATATACATAAACGCATCATATACATGTGTGTATATACTATACGCATCATATACATGTGTGTAATATACATATACGCAACATATACATGTGTGTATATACATATACGCAATCATAAAAAAACAAAAAAACTAGCGAACTGTGTAGTGGCTAGTTACCGTAAAGGTGAGGATGCGCATCTGGGGGAAGCCCGCCAGACACACCCGAGAGAGAGAGGGTAGGCTGGGGTTCGCCTAGGCAACACGCTTTCACCTTTGTTTTTTGTGTGTTTTTCCGAACATTTGTAACGGACTCCCTTCGACAGTGGATTACATATGATATGAAAAGGTAAAGCTAATTGTATTGGTTTGTGAATATATACGATGTCACAGTAAAAGAACATAGCTCCTCCTTTTATTTCGTTTTTCCGATTTTACGTTGTGTTTTTAGTTTGTTTAATAATTAACACAACTGCGAAAGAGGGAAGCATCTTGAATTTCAAAATATACATATAATTCGACAGTAATGGCCCAAACAATGTGTTACATCATGGTAAACATGTTAAAGTCATTTTAAGAAGAGATGGAGATTGTCTTTTTATGTAAATGTACAAAGGAATTCATACACCCACATGAATACACGTATGCTTACAGGTATAGGTACATGCACGCACACTTACCCATACACGCACACTTATACATGCACGCACACTTATACGTACACGCACACTTACACAAACACGCACACTTACACGTACACGCACACTTACACGTACACGCACACTTACACGTACACGTACACGTACACGTACACGTACACTTACACTTACACTTACACTTACACGTACACGCACACTTACACCCACACACGCACACTTACACGTACACGCACACTTACACGTACACGCACACTTACACGTACACGCACACTTACACGTACACGCACACTTACACAAACACGCACACTTACACAAACACGCACACTTACACGTACACGCACACTTACACAAACACTTACACTTACACTTACACTTACACTTACACAAACACTTACACTTACACTTACACTTACACGTACACGCACACTTACACGTACACTTACACTTACACTTACACAAACACGCACACTTACACAAACACTTACACTTACACGTACACGCACACTTACACGTACACTTACACTTACACTTACACTTACACTTACACGTACACGCACACTTACACAAACACTTACACTTACACAAACACGCACACTTACACAAACACTTACACTTACACTTACACAAACACTTACACTTACACTTACACTTACACTTACACAAACACTTACACTTACACTTACACTTACACTTACACGTACACGCACACTTACACAAACACTTACACTTACACTTACACAAACACTTACACTTACACTTACACTTACACGTACACGCACACTTACACGTACACGTACACGTACACGTACACGTACACGTACACGTACACGTACACGTACACGTACACTTACACTTACACTTACACAAACACTTACACTTACACTTACACAAACACTTACACTTACACTTACACTTACACTTACACTTACACTTACACTTACACTTACACTTACACTTACACGTACACTTACACTTACACTTACACTTACACTTACACTTACACTTACACGTACACGTACACGTACACGTACACGTACACGTACACGTACACGTACACGTACACGTACACGTACACGTACACGTACACGTACACGTACACGTACACGTACACTTACACTTACACTTACACTTACACAAACACTTACACTTACACTTACACGTACACTTACACTTACACTTACACTAACACTTACACTTACACTTACACTTACACTTACACTTACACTAACACTTACACTAACACTTACACTTACACTTACACAAACACTTACACTTACACTTACACGTACACTTACACTTACACTTACACTTACACGTACACTTACACTTACACGTACACTTACACTTACACGTACACTTACACTTACACTTACACTTACACGTACACTTACACTTACACTTACACTTACACGTACACGTACACGTACACGTACACGTACACGTACACGTACACGTACACGTACACGTACACGTACACGTACACGTACACGTACACGTACACGTACACGTACACGTACACGTACACGTACACGTACACGTACACGTACACGTACACGTACACGTACACGTACACGTACACGTACACGTACACGTACACTTACACTTACACAAACACTTACACTTACACGTACACGCACACTTACACAAACACGCACACTTACACAAACACTTACACTTACACAAACACTTACACTTACACGTACACGTACACGTACACGTACACGTACACGTACACGTACACGTACACGTACACGTACACGTACACGTACACGTACACGTACACGTACACGTACACTTACACTTACACAAACACGCACACTTACACGTACACGTACACGTACACTTACACTTACACTTACACGTACACGCACACTTACACGTACACGCACACTTACACGTACACGCACACTTACACGTACACGCACACTTACACGTACACGCACACTTACACGTACACGTACACGTACACGTACACGTACACGTACACGTACACGTACACGTACACGTACACTTACACTTACACAAACACGCACACTTACACGTACACGCACACTTACACAAACACGCACACTTACACGTACACGCACACTTACACGTACACGCACACTTACACGTACACGCACACTTACACGTACACGCACACTTACACAAACACTTACACTTACACTTACACGTACACGCACACTTACACCCACACACGCAATCATATACATGTGTATATATACATATACCATCCTATACATGTGTATATATACATAACGCATCCTATACATGTGTAATATACATATACGCATCCTATACATGTGTATATATACATATACGCATCCATACATGTGTATATATAACATATACGCATCCTATACATGTGTAATATACATATACGCATCCTATACATGTGTATATATACAATATACGCATCATATACATGTGTATATATACATATACCATCCTATACATGTGTATAATACATATACGCATCAATACATGTGTGTATAAACATATACGCATCCTATACATGTGTATATATAACATATACGCATCCTATACATGTGTATATATACATATACGCATCCTATACATGTGTATATATACATATACGCATCCTATACATGTGTATATATACATATACGCATCCTATACATGTGTATATATACATATACGCATCCTATACATGTGTATATATACATATACGCATCCTATACATGTGTATATATACATATACGCATCCTATACATGTGTATATATACATATACGCATCCTATACATGTGTATATATACATATACGCATCCTATACATGTGTATATATACATATACGCATCCTATACATGTGTATATATACATATACGCATCCTATACATGTGTATATATACATATACGCATCCTATACATGTGTATATATACATATACGCATCCTATACATGTGTATATATACATATACGCATCCTATACATGTGTATATATACATATACGCATCCTATACATGTGTATATATACATATACGCATCCTATACATGTGTATATATACATATACGCATCCTATACATGTGTATATATACATATACGCATCCTATACATGTGTATATATACATATACGCATCCTATACATGTGTATATATACATATACGCATCCTATACATGTGTATATATACATATACGCATCCTATACATGTGTATATATACATATACGCATCCTATACATGTGTATATATACATATACGCATCCTATACATGTGTATATATACATATACGCATCCTATACATGTGTATATATACATATACGCATCCTATACATGTGTATATATACATATACGCATCACCTGGTACCTGAGCCTATCATGTCAAAGTTCACGCTTCACCGCCTTTCCATTGTTTTGTCTTTGGATGAACACCTGACGCGGCGCTTCCTTTCAAGCCAAAATCAACCTTATGACGTTGTCCTAAGGAGGAGAATCGCGCACCATTCTTCAGATAGCATCTCATGCTACCTGATACCAAATTTCAAACTTCACCCCTATTCTATTGTGCTCTTTTACTTTAAGGATTAACACCCAGAGGGACGCTTTCATTACAAGCCAAACTCGATCTAACGATGATGTCCTATGGACGAAAATCGCACACCATTCTTCAGATAGCAACTCCTGGTACCTGATATATATAATTATTACAGTCGGGGCGTGTGTATATCATTAACGGAAGCTGGAGACACCAAATCCCCATTTCCTGAAACCTGATACTTGAAATTCACACAATTGTCTCATCTTATTGTCTAAAAGTCAATAGAAAGGACATTTTAGAGGCGGTAACTGAGTACCTGACCTGGTATCCGGTATTATTTTAAAGAAAAAAGGAAATAGTTATAAAATCAAACAACGATTTTATTATAATTTATCTTGTAATATTACATGTTACACTTGCGTGACGTAATCTTCATTAGATATTTCATCAGAACGTAAGATAAAAAAAATATTTAATATTCTCTATTTAAGTCGTTTTGATCCTGAAATCGTCAATCACCTGGTGCCTGAGCAGGTCAAAAGTTGATCTTTTACTACCTTTCCATTCATGGTTTTGTTCTCCCTTGAAGGATAAACCACTAGCGGGATGTTTCCTTCGATCCAAAATCGACCTAATGACGTTGTCCTAAGGATGAAAATCGCACACCATTCTTCAGATAACATCTCGTGGGTACCTGATATCTCTAATTATCAGGGGGCAAGGACGTGTGCATGTCATTAAGGGAAGCCGGAAACACCAAATCCATATATACACACTTATTTAGTGTAGTCCCCAGGACAGACAGTTTGATATACAATACCATATCTAATATTCGTCTTTGATATAATAATGACAAGTCATTTCATCATTACAATAAATCCGGCCTTAGAATCCTGATATTTCATACTTTGTTGTTAGTGTTTGCCTTAGGGATTATATGCCAGCTTCATATTAATATTCCAATCCTAGATCATCCAACACACACATATATAGTTTATGTTTCAAGAAAATGTATATATACATACATGCATACATACATATATGTATATATATACACACAATAATGCATAAATATATATGTATATATATATGAATTCATAAATATATATATATGAATTCATAAATATATATATATGAATTCATAAATATATATATATGAATTCATAAATATATATATATGAATTCATAAATATATATATATGAATTCATAAATATATATATATGAATTCATAAATATATATATATGAATTCATAAATATATATATATGAATTCATAAATATATATATATGAATTCATAAATATATATATATGAATTCATAAATATATATATATGAATTCATAAATATATATATATGAATTCATAAATATATATATATATGAATTCATAAATATATATATATGAATTCATAAATATATATATAAATATAACTATAAACAATTATCCCATCTTATTTTCTAAAAGTCAATAGAAAAGCCATTTTCAGAGGCGATAACTGAGTACCTGACCTGGTATCTGTGCCTGTCGTGCTGTATTACACAGCTTATCGCTTTTCCATTGTGATGTTTACTCTAGGGATTATCCATCAGCGGGATTCTCCGTTTCTGCGCAAATATCGACCTGATGGGGCTGACCTAAGGACGAAAATGGCGCACCATTTTTCGATAATATCTAAGAATCTGTCACCTGCTATTTAAGCCTATCGTCCTAGATTTCACACTACCACTACCTCGTACCTGATACATATAATTATCACAGTCGGGGTCATGGGTGTGTGCATATCATTAAAGGAAGCCGGAGACACCAAATCCCTATATGCAGTCCCTTTAGTGTTGTCCTAAGGACGAAAAACATTCTTCACATACCATTTCCTGAAACCTGATACATGAAATTCACACAATTATCCCATCTTATTTTCTAAAAGTTAATAGAAAAGCCATTTTCAGAGGCGTTAACTGAGTACCTGACCTGGTATCTGTGCCTGTCGTGCTGTATTTCACAGTTTATCGCTTTTCCATTGTGATGTTTACTCTAGGTATTATCCCTCAGCGGGATTCTCCGTTTCTGCGCAAAATCGACCTTATGGAGCTGACCTAAGGACGAAAATGGCGCACCATTCTTCAGATAATATCTACTGGTACCTGATACCTACAATTATCACAGTTGGGGGGCACGAACATATGCATATCATTATCAGAAACCCAAACACCAAATTCATACAAACAATCACTATACTAAAGCTTCATGATATTAATCTAAATGAAAAAGGAAATAGTTATAAAATCAAAAAACGATTTTATTATAATTTATCTTGTAATATTACATGTTACACTTGCGTGACGTAATCTTCATTAGATATTTCATCAGAACGTAAGATAAAAAAAAATATTTAATATTCCCTATTTAAGTCGTTTTGATCCTGAAATCGTCAATCACCTGGTGCCTGAGCAGGTCAAAAGTTGATCTTTTACTACCTTTCCATTCATGGCTTTGTTCTCCCCTGAAGGATAAACCACTAGCGGGATGCTTTCCTTCGATCCAAAATCGACCTAATGACGTTGTCCTAAGGATGAAAATCGCACACCATTCTTCAGATAACATCTCATGGGTACCTGATATCTCTAATTATCAGGGGGCAAGGATGTGTGCATGTCATTAAGGGAAGCCGGAAACACCAAATCCATATATGCACACTTCTTTAGTGTAGTCCCCAGGACAGACAGATTGATATACAATACCATAACTAATATTCGTCTTTGATATAATAATGACAAGTCATTTCATCATTACAATAAATCCGGCCTTATAATCCTGATATTTCATACTTTGTTGTTAGTGTTTGCCTTAGGGATTATAAGCCAGCTTCATATTAATATTTCAATCCTAGATCATCCAACACACACATATATAGTTTATGTTTCAAGAAAATGTATATATACATGCATGCATACATACATATATGTATATATACACACAATAATATATATATATATATGAATTCATAAAAATATATATATATATATATATATGAATATAACTATAAACAATTATCCCATCTTATTTTCTAAAAGTCAATAGAAAAGCCATTTTCAGAGGCGTTAACTGAGTACCTGGCCTGGTATCTGTGCCTGTCGTGCTGTATTTCACAGTCTATCGCTTTTCCATTGTGATGTTTACTCTAGGGATTATCCCTCAGCGGGATTCTCCGTTTCTGAGCAAAAATCGACCTTATGGAGCTGACCTAAGGACGAAAATGGCGCACCATTCTGCAGATAATATCTTAGAATCTGTCACCTGCTATTTAAGCCTATCGTCCTAGATTTCACACTACCACTACCTGGTACCTGATACATATAATTCTCACAGTCGGGGTCATGGGGGTGTGCATATCATTAACGGAAGCCGGAGACACCAAATTCCTATATGCAGTCCCTTTATTGTTGTCCTAAGGACGAAAAACATTCTTCACATACCATTTCCTGAAACCTGATACATGAAATTCACACAATTATCCCATCTTATTTTCTAAAAGTCAATAGAAAAACAATTTTCAGAGGCGTTAACTGAGTACCTGACCTGGTATCTGTGCCTGTCGTGCTGTATTTCACAGTTTATCGCTTTTCCATTGTGATGTTTACTGTAGGCATTATCCCTCTGCGGGATTCTCCGTTTCTGCGCAAAAGTCGACCTTATGGAGCTGACCTAAGGACGAAAATGGCGCACCATTCTTCAGATAATATCTACTGGTACCTGATACCTACAATTATCACAGTTGGGGGGCACGAACATATGCATATCATTATCAGAAACCCAAACACCAAATTCATACAAACAATCACTATACTAAAGCTTCATGATATTAATCTAAAGAAAAAAGGAAATAGTTATAAAATCAAACAACGATTTTATTATAATTTATCTTGTAATATTACATGTTACACTTGCGTGACGTAATCTTCATTAGATATTTCATCAGAACGTAAGATAAAAAAAATATTTAATATTCTCTATTTAAGTCGTTTTGATCCTGAAATCGTCAATCACCTGGTGCCTAAGCAGGTCAAAAGTTGATCTTTTACTACCTTTCCATTCACGGTTTTGTTCTCCCTTGATGGATAAACCACTAGCGGGATGCTTTTCTTCGATCCAAAATCGACCTAATGACGTTGTCCTAAGGATGAAAATCGCACACCATTCTTCAGATAACATCTCATGGGTACCTGATATCTCTAATTATCAGGGGGCAAGGACGTGTGCATGTCATTAAGGGAAGCCTGAAACACCAAATCCATATAGGCATACTTCTTTAGTGTAGTCCCCAGGACAGACAGATTGATATACAATATCATAACTAATATTCGTCTTTGATATAATAATGACAAGTCATTTCATCATTACAATAAATCCGGCCTTAGAATCCTGATATTTCATACTTTGTTGTTAGTGTTTGCCTTAGGGATTATAAGCCAGCTTCATATTAATATTTCAATCCTAGATCATCCAACACACATATAGTTTATGTTTCAAGAAAATGTATATATATACATACATGCATACATACATATATTTATATATATACACACAATAATATATATATATATGATTCATAAATATATATATATATGAATTCATAAATATATATATATATGAATTCATAAATATATATATATATATGAATTCATAAATATATATATATATATGAATTCATAAATATATATATATATGAATTCATAATATATATATATATGAATTCATAAATATATATATATGAATTCATAAATATATATATATGAATTCATAAATATATATATATGAATTCATAAATATATATATATGAATTCATAAATATATATATATGAATTCATAAATATATATATATATATGAATTCATAAATATATATATATATGAATTCATAAATATATATATATATGAATTCATAAATATATATATATATATATGAATTCATAAATATATATATATATATATATATATATATATGTGAATTCATAAATATATATATATATAAATATAACTATAAGTAATTATCCCATCTTATTTTCTAAAAGTCAATAGAAAAGCCATTTTCAGAGGCGTTAACTGAGTACCTGGCCTGGTATCTGTGCCTGTCGTGCTGTATTACACAGCTTATCGCTTTTCCATTGTGATGTATACTCTAGGGATTATCCCTCAGCGGGATTCTCCGTTTCTGCGCAAATATCGACCTGATGGGGCTGACCTAAGGACGAAAATGGCGCACCATTCTGCAGATAATATCTTAGAATCTGTCACCTGCTATTTAAGCCTATCGTCCTAGATTTCACACTACCACTTCCTGGTACCTGATACATATAATTATCACAGTCGGGGTCATGGGTGTGTGCATATCATTAACGGAAGCCGGAGACACCAAATTCCTATATGCAGTCCCTTTATTGTTGTCCTAAGGACGAAAAACATTCTTCACATACCATTTCCTGAAACCTGATACATGAAATTCACACAATTATCCCATCTTATTTTCTAAAAGTCAATAGAAAAGCCATTTTCAGAGGCGTTAACTGAGTACCTGACCTGGTATCTGTGCCTGTCGTGCTGTATTTCACAGTTTATCGCTTTTCCATTGTGATGTTTACTCTAGGCATTATCCCTCTGCGGGATTCTCCGTTTCTGCGCAAAAATCGACCTTATGTAGCTGACCTAAGGACGAAAATGGCGCACCATTCTTCAGATAATATCTACTGGTACCTGATACCTACAATTATCACAGTTGGGGGGCACGGACATATGCATATCATTATCAGAAACCCAAACACCAAATTCATACAAACAATCACTATACTAAAGCTTCATGATATTAATCTAAAGAAAAAAGGAAATAGTTATAAAATCAAACAACGATTATATTATAATTTATCTTGTAATATTACATGTTACACTTGCGTGACGTAATCTTCATTAGATATTTCATCAGAACGTAAGATAAAAAAAATATTTAATATTCTCTATTTAAGTCGTTTTGATCCTGAAATCGTCAATCACCTGGTGCCTAAGCAGGTCAAAAGTTGATCTTTTACTACCTTTCCATTCACGGTTTTGTTCTCCCTTGAAGGATAAACCACTAGCGGGATGCTTTTCTTCGATCCAAAATCGACCTAATGACGTTGTCCTAAGGATGAAAATCGCACACCATTCTTCAGATAACATCTCGTGGGTACCTGATATCTCTAATTATCAGGGGGCAAGGACGTGTGCATGTCATTAAGGGAAGCCGGAAACACCAAATCCATATATACACACTCCTTTAGTGTAGTCCCCAGGACAGACAGATTGATATACAATACCATATCTAATATTCGTCTTTGATATAATAATGACAAGTCATTTCATCCTTAAAATGAATCCGGCCTTAGAATCCTGGTATTTCACACTTTGTTGTGTAGTGTTTGCCTTAGGGATTATAAGCCAGCTTCATATTAATATTTCAATCCTAGATCATCCAACACACATATATAGTTTAATTATGTTTCAAGAAAATGTATATATACATACATGCATACATACATATATGTATATATATACACACAATATAGATATTTATATATATATGAATTCATAAATATATATAAATATACGCATCAATACATGTGTGTATATACATATAGCATCATATACATGTGTGTATATACAATACGCATCATATACAAGTGTGTATATACATATACGCCATCATATACATGTTGTATATACATATACGCATCATATACATGTGTGTATATACATATACGCATCATATACATGTGTTATATACATATACGCATCATATACATGTGTATATATACATATACGCATCATATACATGTGTGTATATACATATACGAATCATATACATGTGTATATACATATACGCATCATATACATGTGTGTATATACATATACGCATCATATACATGTGTGTATATACATATACGCATCATATACATGTGTGTATATACATATACGCATCATATACATGTGTGTATATACATATACGCATCATATACATGTGTGTATATACATATACGCATCATATACATGTGTGTATATACATATACGCATCATATACATGTGTGTATATACATATACGCATCATATACATGTGTGTATATACATATACGCATCATATACATGTGTGTATATACATATACGCATCATATACATGTGTGTATATACATATACGCATCATATACATGTGTGTATATACATATACGCATCATATACATGTGTGTATATACATATACGCATC
>NC_061847.1:23599469-23609469 GCF_019202785.1 Penaeus chinensis | reverse complement strand
ATCCAAAACCCCGAACTTGTGTCGTATTCATATCAGCTTTTCATTGGGATTATCTGGGAACAGAAAACCTGTAATTATCAAAGCTCTTTTATATTGAATAAGTTAGGATTTCCATACGCATGAGACGTCTCACATACTCCTGCATATCATCTGTAGATTTATTCTACAAAATATTATAACTGTGAATGGAAAAAAACTTCTATAACTTTCTTAACAAAACAACTGTCAACACGACACCCGATCGTAGTAATAACAATGAACGGCCATTGTAAAAAAAAGTTTACAGCTAATGAACTCCAGCGTTTGTAGTCCAACCAAGCAGGCGCTAGGGTGTTGTTCGTTCCAAGGCGAGTGATGACCAACTGAACTTTCTGGAAATCTTGGAGAAGTAAACCATAAATCGGTTGGGTCATGACGTCGACCAATCACAGAGCTCGTATGTACCCTCTCCCTGAGACCTGACGTTTGATCTCTCATTCATATTTTCCGTCCTGATCATGGGTGTTTTTTTGTGTTTTTTTTTTTCGGGGGGAGGGGTTGTTATATTTTGCACTTTCTACTGACCTGACTTTAACACCACAATTCACTTAGGATCTGAGTCTGTGATTTCATGGTTCAACACCTATTCATATCATGAAAGGAAGCCGGAAACTTCAAATTCAATACTGTTAGCCACGATATTATTAATTAACTGAATACTATTTTATAAGCTATTCTTGGTAAAAGCAATAATTGTAAGACACAATTTACAAAGAAATATTACCGCACGCCATTAAAAAGAGAAAAAAGGTTTCTACTATTCCCTTTATTCTGTCTACCTCACCTTTGAGTCGTCAATCACCTGGTACCTGAGCCTATCATGTCAAAGTTCACGCTTCACCGCCTTTCCATTGTTTTGTCTTTGGATGAACACCTGACGTTGTCCTAAGGAGGAGAATCTCGCACCATTCTTCAGATAGCATCTCATGCTACCTGATACCAAATTTCAAGCTTCACCCCTATTCTATTGTGCTCTTTTACTTTAAGGATTAACACCCAGAGGGACGCTTTCATTACAAGCCAAACTCGATCTAACGATGATGTCCTAAGGACGAAAATCGCACACCATTCTTCAGATAGCAACTCCTGGTACCTGATATATATAATTATCACAGTCGGGGGCATGGGCGTGTGTATATCATTAACGGAAGCTGGAGACACCAAATCCCCATTTCCTGAAACCTGATACATGAAATTCACACAATTGTCTCATCTTATTGTCTAAAAGTCAATAGAAAGGACATTTTAGAGGCGGTAACTGAGTACCTGACCTGGTATCTGTGCCTGTCGTGCTGTAGTTCACGGTTTATCGCTTTTCCATTGTGATGTTTACTCTAGGGATTATCCCTCAGCGGGATTCTCCGTTTCTGCGCAAAAGTCGACCTTATGGAGCTGACCTAAGGACGAAAATGGCGCACGATTCTTCAGATAAGATCTACTGGTACCTGATACCTACAATTATCACAGTTGGGGGGCACGAACATATGCATATAATTATCAGAAACCCAAACACCAAATTCATACAAACAATCACTATACTAAAGCTTCATGATATTAATCTAAAGAAAAAAGGAAATAGTTATGAAATCAAACAACGATTTTATTATAATTCATCTAATATTACAAGTTACACTTGCGTGACGTACTCATCATTAGATATTTCATCAGAACGTAGGAGAACAAAAAAATATATATTCTCTATTTAAGTCGTTTTGATCCTGAAATCGTCAATCACCTGGTGCCTGAGCAGGTCAAAAGTTGATATTTTACTACCTTTCCATTCATGGTTTTGTTCTCCCTTGAAGGATAAACCACTCACGGGATGCTTTCCTTCGATCCAAAATCGACCTAATGACGATGTCCTAAGGATGAAAATCGCACACCATTCTTCAGATAACATCTCGTGGGTACCTGATATCTCTAATTATCAGGGGGCAAGGACGTGTGCATGTCATTAAGGGAAGCCGGAAACACCAAATCCACATATACACACTTCTTTAGTGTAGTCCACAGGACAGACAGATTGATATACAATACCATATCTAATATTCGTCTTTGATATAATAATGACAAGTCATTTCATCATTACAATAAATCCGGCCTTAGAATCCTGATATTTCATACTTTGTTGTTAGTGTTTGCCTTAGGGATTATATGCCAGCTTCATATTAATATTTCAATCCTAGATCATCCAACACACACATATATAGTTTATGTTTCAAGAAAATGTATATATACATACATGCATACATACATATATGTATATATATATACACACAATAATATATATATATATGAATTCATAAATATATATATATATGAATTCATAAATATATATATATGAATTCATAAATATATATATAAATATAACTATAAACAATTACCCCATCTTATTTTCTAAAAGTCAATAGAAAAGCCATTTTCAGAGGCGTTAACTGAGTACCTGACCTGGTATCTGTGCCTGTCGTGCTGTATTTCACAGTTTATCGTTTTTCCATTGTGATGTTTACTCTAGGGATTATCCCTCAGCGGGATTCTCCGTTTCTGCGCAAAAATCGACCTTATGGAGCTGACCTAAGGACGAAAATGGCGCACCATTCTGCAGATAATATCTAGTGGTACCAGATACCTACAATTATCACAGTTGGGGGGCACGAACATATGCATATCATTATCAGAAACCCAAACACCAAATTCATACAAACAATCACTATACTAAAGCTTCATGATATTAATTTAAAGAAAAAAGGAAATAGTTATAAAATCAAACAACGATTATATTATAATTTATCTTGTAATATTACATGTTACACTTGCGTGACGTAATCTTCATTAGATATTTCATCAGAACGTAAGAAAAAAAAATTAATATTCTCTATTTATGTCGTTTTGATCCTGAAATCGTCAATCACCTGGTGCCTGAGCAGATCAAAAGTTGATCCTTTACTACCTTTCCATTCATGGTTTTGTTCTCCCTTGAAGGATAAACCAATAGAAGGATGCTCTCCTTCGATCCAAAATCGACCTAATGACGTTGTCCAAAGGATGAAAATCGCACACCATTCTTCAGATAACATCTCGTGGGTACCTGATATCTCTAATTATCAGGGGGCAAGGACGTGTGCATGTCATTAAGGGAAGCCGGAAACACCAAATCCATATATACACACTCCTTTAGTGTAGTCCCCAGGACAGACAGATTGATATACAATACCATATCTAATATTCGTCTTTGATATAATAATGACAAGTCATTTCATCCTTAAAAGGAATCCGGCCTTAGAATCCTGGTATTTCACACTTTGTTGTGTAGTGTTTGCCTTAGGGATTATAAGCCAGCTTCATATTAATATTTCAATCCTAGATCATCCAACACACACATTTATAGTTTAATTATGTTTCAAGAAAATGTATATATACATACATGCATACATACATATATATATACACACAATAATAGATATTTATATATATATATATATGAATTCATAAATATATATAAATATAACTATAAACAAAAAATATAAGTGTAAATAAAATATAGAAAAAACATACATGTAAATAAAAGATAGAACAAAAATACATGTAAATAAAAGATAGAACAAAAATACATGTAAATAAAAGATAGAACAAAAATACATGTAAATAAAAGATAGAACAAAAATACATGTAAATAAAAATTATATCAATAAAACTAAATAAACTATCAATCAGTCACCTGCTATCTTCACTGTATTGTGTGTATTGCGTTTGCTTTAAGGATTATCAATTAGCGGGATACTCAAATATCGACTTTATGAATTTGACTTAAGGGCGAGAATGGCGCACCATTTTATATATAACATCTGGTACCTGATACTTGTAAGGCAAAACACTGACTCCATACTAACAGTCACTAAACTAAAGCTTCATATTAATTATTTAATGATAAAAGCAGTAGCTGTAAAATTAGGGAGATATTTTATCTTAATTTATCATACTAACCATATTTGGCGCAATTATGACCAGCTATTTTATCAGAAAATATATAATTTTTCTATTCCCTCTTATGTCAACCCGATCTTTTGAGTCGTCATTCACCCGGTACCCACGATAAAAGTTGTCGTTTCGCCGCCTTTCCGTTGTGCTGCGGTTGCTTTAAGGACACTTCCTTTCGAGCCAAAATCGACCTTCTAACATTGACCTAAGGATGAGAATCGCACACCATTTTGCAGATACGATCTCGGGGTACCTGATACCTGTAATTGTCACAGTCGGGGGCGATTGCAAATCATTAAAGGAAGCCATTCACATACATTTACCTGGTATTTAAAATTAGCACATTTGGGGACAATTGGTGTGTACCACTAACGGAAGCAACAATACCCTAATTACACTAAAGGTCACTTCTTTACAAACGAATTTGAATGTCCATTTCAAATCATCCCATCTCAGTGCAAGAAGTATGATATATAAGTCAAAGGTAAAGCAGTTTCCGAGGTCTGTAACTTAGTATCCTTCTTTTGAACTGCCACTGTGTGAGCAACCGGATCTATAGATTAGTGACAAAGGGGAGTATTGCGAAATTAAACAGATACGTTTATACAATTAATAATGAAATATCGCCACCGGTCACACTACTATACATGTTTTTGATATAATTGTGCACACACACACACACACACACACACACACACACACACACACACACACATATAATGCATCAAGGAATACTATACTATATACTAATCACACTGTTTCATGTAATTATGAAAATATATTTCATCAATCAAAAATAATTTATATATCTTTATTATTCCTGTTTATGTATGTAATTAATATATATATATATATATTATATATATATATATATATATATATATATATATATATATATATATCAAATACACAATACATATATACACGTACACACACCGCCCTGACATTAGAGTTATCAATCTCCTGGTACCTGTGCCTGATTTCACACCTTAAATTCTTTCTATTGTCTTGTGATTGCTTTAGGGATTATCACTCAGCGGGATATTCCCTTTCCGAGCAAAATTCGACCTTATGAAGTTGGCCTAAGGGTGAGAATGCAGCACCCTCATGCAGATAATATCTTCTGATACCTGACACCTATAATTATTACAGGTGGGGGCACAAACGAACGCATATCATTAAAGGAAGTCAAAAACCCGAATCCGTATACATATATATATATATATATAAACAGGAATAATAAAGAGATATAATTTCTTCTTGATTGATGAAATAGCTTTTCATAATCATATGAAACAGTGTAAATAGTAGATTAGTGTGATCCGTGGCAATATTTCATATATTTTTTCTTGATGCATTATATATATATATATATATATATATATATATATATATATATATATATATATATATATATATATGTATGTATATATATGCATATATGTTAATAATTACATAAAAAAAAACTTATGTGACTCGTGGCGCTATTTCATTATTAATTTTATAAACGTATCTGTTTAATTTCACAATACTCCCCTTTGTCACTAATATATAGATCCGGTTGCTCACACAGTGGCAGTCAAAAGGATGATACTAAGTTATAGACCACGGAAACTGCTTTACCATTGACTTTTATATCATACTTCTTGCACTGAGATGGGATAATTTGAAATGGATATTCAAATTCGTTTGTAAAGTAGTGACCTTTAGTGTAATTATGGTATTGTTTTTCCGTTTGTGGTACACACCAACTGTCCTCAAATGTGCCAATTTTAAATACCACGTAATTTTGGCTTGAAAGGTATTGTCCTTAAAGCAACCGCAGCACAACGGAAAGGCGGCGAAATGTCAACTTTTATCTCGGGTACCGGGTGAATGACGACTCAAAAGATCGGGTTGACAGAAGAGGGAATAGAAAAAATATCATATTTTCTGATAAAATAGCTGGTCATAATTGCGTCAAACAGTATAAACCATAATAAAATCTCTCCCTAATTTTACAACTACGGTTTTTATCATTAAATCATTAATAGTATAGTGACTGTTATTTTGCAGATGTTATCTAAAAAGGTGCGCCATTCTCGCCCTTAAGTCAGATTCATAAAGTCGATTTTTGCTCGGAAAAGGAGTATCCCGCTGAGTGATAATCTCTAAAGCAAACGCAATACACACAATACAGTGAACATATATATGGTAGTGTGAAATCTAGGACGATAGGTTTAGGTGACTGATTGCTAATTTATTTATATCTATATATTTTTTATTTCTATTTTTAATAATTGTTTTTCTATTTTTAGTAATTGTTTTTCTATTTTTAATAATTGTTTTTCTATTTTTAGTAATTGTTTTTCTTCTTTTAATAATTGTTTTTTTTATAATGTTTTTATATTTTAATATTTGTTTTTCTATTTTAATAATTATTTTTCTATTTTTAGTAATTGTTTTTCTATTTTTAATAATTGTTTTTATATTTTAATAATTGTTTTTCTATTTTTAATAATTGTTTTTCTATTTTTAATAATTGTTTTTCTATTTTAATAATTGTTTTTCTATTTTTAATTTTTTTATATTTTATTTTTATTTTTTTTATTTTATTTATATTTTTTTTCTATTTTTTATTTATATTTTTTTTTTCTATTTTTTATTTATATATTTTTTCTCTATTTTTTATTTATTTTTTTATTTATTTATATATTTTTTTATTTTTATTTATATTTTTTTCTTTTTTTTATTTTTATTTTTATTTTTTTTCTTATTTTTTATTTTTATTTTTATTTTTTCTTATTTTTATTTATATATTTTTCTATTTTTTATTTATATTTTTTCTATTTTTAATTTGTATTTTTTCTATTTTTTATTCATATATTATTTTATTTGTATTTATATATATTTTTTTTTTTATATTTTATCTAATTTCGAATTCTTCCCGTTATTAACTTAAGAGCCCGTGCCCCCTGATAATTAGAGATATCAAGTATCCACGAGATGTTATCTGAAGTATGGGGCGCGATTCTCATTCTTAGGAGGAGGATAAGGATAAGTCCGATATGCGAAGCTGAGCTATGCCAATGAGGGGAGCCCGGCCTGTGTCGACTAATGTCCTTACCCGCCGTGGTGCCTAGCCACAGCAGTAACCTCCGGCGGGGCGCGAACCGCCGACCCCTCAGATGAGAGGCGGCACGTTACCACTGTACTAGGCCGGTGGCTTCCTTAGGTCAACGTCATTAGATTAATTTTGGATCGAAGGAAAGCATCCCGCTATTGGTTTATCCTTAAAGAGAGCACAAAACAATGGATGGAAAGGTATTAAAGGATTAACTTTTAACTTGCTCAGGTACCAGGTGATTGACGACTTCAGGATCAAAACGACATAAATAGAGAATATAAAGGATTTTTTTTCTCCTATGTCATGATGAAATATCTAATGATTACGTCATGTAATAATACATGATAAATTATAAGAAAATCGTTGTTTGATTTTATAACTATTTCTTTTTTTTCTTTAAATTGATATCATGAAGCTTTAGTATAGTAATTGTTTGTATGAATTTGGTGTTTGGGTTTCTGATAATGATATGCATATGTTCGTGCCCCCCAAGTGTGATAATTATAGGTATCAGGTACCAGTAGATATTATCTGAAGAATGGTGCGCCATTTTCGTCCTTAGGCCAGTTTGATAAAGTCGATTTTTGCGCAGAAACGGAGTATCCCGCTGAGGGATAATCCCTAAAGCAAACAGCACAATGGAAAACCGATAAACCGTGAAATACAGCACGACAGGCACAGATACCAGGTCAGGTACTCAGTTACCGCCTCTGAAAATTGCTTTTCTATTGACTTTTAGAAAATAAGATGGGATAATTGTGTGAATATCAGGTTTCAGGAAATGGTATGTGAAGAATGTCTTTTCGTCCTTAGGACAACACTAAAGGGACTGCAAATAGGGATTTGGTGTCTCCGGCTTCCCATGCCCCCCCGACTGTGATCTTTATATGTATCAGGTACCAGGTAGTGGTAGTGTGAAATCTAGGACGATAGGCTTAGATAGCAGGTGACTGATTGCTAATTTATTCATTTATTTGTTTATATTGATATAATTCTTATTTAAATATAGTTTTTTTCTATCTTTTAGTTACATTTATATTTTTTATTTATAGTTATATTTACATATATTATATATTTTTATATATATCAATATGTATTTATGAATTTATATATATCTATATATACATATGTATTAATTTGTGTCTGTATATAGATATATACATACATATATCTGTATATATATACATATATGTATGTATGCATATGTATATATATACACACTTTCTTGAAACATAATGAAACTATATGTGTGTGTTGGATGATCTAGGATTGAAATATTAATATGAAGCTGGCTTATAATCCCTAAGGCAATCGCTACACAACAAAGTGTGAAATACCAGGATTCTAAAGCCGGATTTATTTTAATGATGAAATGGCTTGTCATTATTATATGAAAGACGAATATTAGATCTGGTTATGTATATCAATCTGTCTGTCCTGGGGACTACACTAAAGGAGTGTGTATATATGGATTTGGTGTTTCCGGCTTCCCTTAATGACATGCACACGCCCGTGCCCCCTGATAATTAGATATATCAGGTACCCACAAGATGTAATCTGAAGAATGGTGCGCGATTTATATCCTTTTGGATCGAAAGAAAGCATCCCGCTAGTAGTTTATCCTTAATGCGAGCACAAAACAATGAATGGAAAGGTAGTAAAGGAACAACCTTTTTCCTGCTCAGGTACTAGGTGATTGACGACTTCAGGATGAAAACAACATAAATAGAGGATATAAAAGATTTTTTTTCTCCTACGTTTTGATGAAATATCTAATGATGATTACGTCACGCAAGTGTAACATGTAATAATACATGATATCTTATTAAAAAAAAAAATCGTTGTTTGATTTTATAACTATTTCCTTTTTTCTTTAAATTGATATCATGAAGCTTTAGTGTAGTGAATATTCGTATGAATTTGGGTTTTTTGGTTTCTGATAATGATATGCATATGTTCGTGCCCTCAACTTGTTCGTCTTCTACGTTTGCTTGGTGTTTCTCTGTGATGCTTGAGGGTGAAGAAAACACCGATGAAATCTAAAATAGGTTCATTTTTTGTAACTAATTATGGCACATCAATTGTCCACGGCTGTGTGAATTTAATGTATCAGGTTTCAGGAAATGGTATGTGAAGAATTTTTTCGTCATTAGGACAACACTAAAGGGACTGCAAATAGGGATTTGGTGTCTCCAGCTTCCGTTAATGACATGCATACGCCCATGCCCCCGATTGTGATAATTATATGTATCAGGTACCACGAGATGCTATCTAAAGAATGGTGTGCGATTCTCGTCCTTAGGACATCATCGTTAGTTCGAGTTTGGCTTGTAAGGAAGCGTTCCTCTGGGTGTTAATCCTTACAGTAAAAAAGCACAATGGAATAAGGGTGAAGCTTGAACTTTGGCATTTTCAGACTCAGGTGATGATTATGTCAATCATGAGTTAAATTATAGCTAAATTAATGCCTTATCTTACAAAAATAGTTTTAATATAATTATTTTCAGCAAGCTTTAGTATCGTGATTATTAGTATGGATTCGATGTTTTGGCCTCCAGTAATGATATACATTTACGCGCACCCCAATTGTGATTATTATAAGTATCAAGTACCAGATGATGTTATATACAGATTGTTGCGCCATTCTCGCCCTTTGGTAAGCGTCACAAGGTTGATTTTTATTCGAAATGGAGTATCCCCCTGAGTGCTAATTCCTAAAGCGAACACAACACTATGGAAAACCAGGTGAAGTGTGAAATCAATGACGACAGATAAACAGGTGACTGATGACTCAAAGGTCAGGTTGACAGCGATCGGTATCGGGTATCTGGAAATGGTATTTAAATGGTGCTAAAGGGGACTGTATGCATAAATTAG
>NC_061847.1:23566969-23591969 GCF_019202785.1 Penaeus chinensis | reverse complement strand
TTGTGTGTGTGTGTGTGTGTGTGTGTGTGTGTGTGTGTCTGTGTGTGTATCAAAAGCATTATAAAAAAAACATTGCGTTTCTGTTCTGTACACTAAACTCGACTTTATAGTAAGCCAATCTATAAGTTACATATGATTCTATAAGTGACTCAGGTCTGTGATAGACAGATAGATAGGTAGATAGATAAGATAGATAGAATACCCTTTCTTACCCGATGGCATAATTCAAAATAGACCTTATGACATTGCCTGAAGACGAACATGTACCATTCGGGGGATATACCTGTGTATATCATTGACAAAAGAACATTAACTCCAAACTATCGGCCACTATACTACATGTGTATATGGATGATTTAATTTAATATTAACCCCTTTCATCATATACCCGTCATTTTCCTGTGAGGATTAGCAGATACCTGGCCTTAAAGCCATCAGTTACCTGGTATCCGAGTCTGTCATGTCACATGTCACGCTTCACTGTCTTTCCATTGTGTTGTATTTGCTTTAGGGATTATTAGTCAGCGGGATACTCTGTTTCCAAACAAAAATCGACCTTATGAAACTTATATACGGACGAGAATCGCGCACCATTCTTCAGATAATATCTGGTACCTTATATCTATAATTATCACAGTTGGTACAAGCGTATGCATATCATTATCGGAAGCCGGAAACCCTAAATCCATTTTACCACCGGCTTTAATTTCATCCCAAGAACGAAGGTCATGTCTCATACATTAGATACCATCTCCTTATACCCGTCATCAAAAAATAACACGAAATGAAAAACACCAAAATACTAAAGGTCATTTCGTGGCACGGGCATTTAAACAATTTAATTTCAAATCATCCAACCTCATTACTTATACAATTAACTTACAGAAGGTAATGACAAAGCAGTTCCAAGGTCGGCAATTCAGTATCATCCTTTTGTGCCTATGAATATTCAGTATAAGCAAACGGCTTTATAAATTGAGAATTACGAAATTAGATAGATACTTGTAAACTTACATACCTAATCCTGAAATATTGCAACCCGTCTCACTAATCCACTTGTCGTGTTTGATGTAAATGTGAGCTGTTTCATCGGTCTCAAGAAAAAGAAGAAATATACTGGATATTCCCACTTACTGTCTACTGACCTTCAACATATACACGCCAGTAAATTCTAGCATGAGGTGAAAAACGTCTAATTTTCAGTTCCTATCTACCTTGCCTTGAAATCATGTGTCACTTGATATTTGAGCCTAGCATGTCAAATTTCACACTTTACCCCCTTACCATTACTGTATTTACTCGGAAACTCCGTTTCCGAGCAAAAATCGACCTTATGAAAGGCGAGAATATCGCACCATTCGTCAGATAACATTTCTTGGTACCTTATACCTATAATTAGCTCAGGCAGGAGAGTATGTATATCATTAACGGGAGCCAAAATACTAAATCTATACTAACAGTCACTATATTTAAGCTTTATGATAATGATCTAATCTTAGATCATCAAAACATACACACATATATATGTGTATGTATATCACATATGTATGTACACACACATACACACACACATACACACGCACACACACACACACACACACACACACACACACACACATATATATATATATATATATATATATATATATATATATATATATATATATATATATATATGTATATATATATATATATGTATATATATATATGTTTATATATATTTATATATATATATATATATATATATATATATATATATATATAAGATATATATTTTTATATATATAATATATAATGTATATATATATATATATATATATATATATATATATATATATATTCATATCTATGTGTGTGTGCATATTTATTAATTTATATTTATGCATTCACAGATATGATATACATATTAATGCACAATTCCGTACCGTCTTCTAAACAGCTTATGATTATATAATTGACGCAAGTAAATTATAGAGCACCGCACAATTCTTCAGATAACATCTGGAAACAGATACCTATACCCATCAAAGTCGGGGCCACAAACGTATGCATATCATAGTCAGAAACCAGAACCACCAAATCTATACTAACAATCAATACACTAGAGCTGCGTGTTAATACAAAGACGTAAATCACGCGCAGTTTGTAAGGTATCATCTCCTAGTACCTGATACCGCTAATTAACACACAGCATTAAAGGAAGCCAGAAACATCAAAGTCTGGCTTCCATAAGGCCACAATATTGGCACGGTCGGGGCCTATGCATGTCACTATATTACTATATTACAGAACATCTCTCCTTCAGCATACACACTTGCGATTGCCTAAAATGATCAAGCAAACTGAATTCAACATTAAAATATAATTTTTGGTCGATACTGCACAACCTTCCTTTATTCTGAATGGACAAACGACATTATAATTAGTGATAAAAACTAAAGTTGTAAATTCTGACAGCAATTCACTGTAAAATCTGACATGCTAGTCGTGTTTGACTATAAGGGGAGAAAAAGTAAAAGAAAATATATTTCTTCTGTTCCTTCTTTTTGTCGACCTGATCTCAGAGTCGTCAATCACCTGGTATCTAAACCTATAATTTCAAATTAAACGCTTAATCGCATTTCCATTATAGTGTGTTTGCTTTAGGGATTATTACTTAGCGGGATACTCCTTTTTTTTTAAGCAAAATTCGACCTTCTGACGCTGACATAAGGACGATAATAGCGCACCATACTTCAGATAATATCTCCTGGTACCTGATACCTATGATTATCACAGTTGGGGGTGCGGGCGTATGCATATCATTAACGGAAGCCAGGAACACCAAATCCATACAAACAATTATTATAGTAAAGCTGCATATTAATGATTTAATCATATAAATGTAAATAAATGTCTAGCTTGCGTTAATAATATGCATACGAGCGTACCCTAACTGCAATAATTACAGGTATCAGGTACCAGGAGACATTTGAAGAATGGTGTATGCACACATGCACACACACACACACACACACACACACAGATATATATATATATATATATATATATATATATATATATATATATATATATATATATATCCGTTTTAAAAACTGCTTATAATTCTATGATTGCGATGGGTGTGTCATGATTAATAAGATAGTAAATGAAATCATAGAACGAGACATTTTGATATCATATAACGTGACATTTTACTTTACTTTATATCAGTTTGGATCGAGGTCTTTGTTTTAACCCACTAATTCATTGCAATAAGAAAAGAGAATATGCATGTCTTCATTATTCATTATTCTGTCACTCTTTCCAATTTAATACTGTCAGAGATTAGCACTCAGGCCGAAAATCATGAACATCATTATGAAACATCATGGTACCTGATTTCATTCCATATTAACCCATTCTAACATATACAAGTCCATTGGCAATAAGAATTAGCAGGTAGAATTCAATATTATAGCGTAGCTTTAAGTCCGATAATCCAGTCCCGTCCTTGAGATTGCATATAAATAATTTCTATTGATAAATCGTTCTTGTAATTTGATGTTGAGAGCGGCATTTGTAGAATAAGACTATGAAATATGACATGCTAGTCATGTTTGACTATATGGAGAAAAAAAAAAGATATTTCTTCTGTTCCTTCTTTTTGTCGACCTGATCTCAGAGTCGTCAATCACCTGGTATCTAAACCTATCATTTCAAATTAAACGCTTTATCGCATTTCCATTGTAGTGTGTTTGCTTTAGGGATTATTACTTAGCAGGATACTCCATTTCTGAGCAAAATTCGACCTTCTGACGCTGACATAAGGACGAAAATAGCGCACCATTCTTCAGATACTATCTCCTGGTATCTGATACTATGATTATCACAGTTGGGGGTGCGGGCGTATGCATATCATTAACGGAAGCCAGGAACACTAAATCCATACAAACAATTATTATAGTAGAGCTGCATGTTAATGATTTAATCATATAAATGTGTGTGTGATTGGATAATAAAGGATTAAATAATTCATTCTACTATAACGATTGTTTTTATGCATTTGGTGTTTATAGCTTGTGTTAATAATATGCATACGAGCGTACCCCAACTGCAATAATTACAGGTATCAGGTACCAGGAGACATTTGAAGAATGGTGTATGCACACACACACACACACACACACACACACACACACACACACACACACACACACACACACACACACACATATATATATATATATTAATCATACACCGTTTTAGAAACTGCTTATAATTCTATGATTGCGCTGATTATAAGATAGTAAATGAAATGAATCTTTCTTACCTCCCCTGCGACATGACCAGCAGTTTGTAAAAGGACACGTGTTAAAATAGAGCTTACGTAGTTTATATAGATGATTCTTCCACATAACTTTATAATAGAAGCCAGAATCATAGACCGAGACATTTTGATATCGTATACCGTGACATTTTACTTCACTTTATATCCGTTTGGATCGAGGTCTTTCTTTTAATCCACTAATTCATTGCAATAAGAAAAGAGAGTATATATGTCTTCATTACTTTAATGATTAGCACCCAGCGGGATATTTCCTTTCGAGGAAAAATCGACCTTCTGGCGGTGCTGTAGGGACGAAAATCGCTATCCACTCTTCAGATAACATCTACTGGTACCTGTAATTATCAAGATCAAGGGTACTAGCGTATACATATTATGTATGGGATACTATTATGTAATTATTGATGTGGAGAACATGACCCTGTATGTGTATCATGTAAGAAAACACAGACTGCTGCCTCCCGAAGGTCGTGTCCTTCTGAAGACGCAATAGCACCTGTGGATATATATTTCGTATGTCACTCAAACCTGAAGTGACACGTGACGAACATATACACATACCATTAATGGAAGATGGAAACACTGGCATACTGACTATTACAATTAATATACTTTAATTTAATCCTAGATAATCCATGGACACACGCACGCACCAACACATACACACACTAATAATTAAATAAATAATTATATATACTTATACATATACATATACAAGTATATACATTTATATTCACACACACATATCAATATATATATATATATATATATATATATATATATATATAGAGAGAGAGAGAGAGAGAGAGAGAGAGATAGATATATATAGATATAGATATGTATGCATATATGCAAAAACTAGAAAAATGTGACTGCAGATTGGAATTCCACCTGGACTCCATCTTTATATATATACATGTGTGTGTGTATATATATATATATATATATATAATATATATATATATATATATATATATATATACATACATATACACATGTGCGTATATACATATATATACATATATCATCATCATCATTATGGAGCTAACGCCGGCAGGGGCGCATAGCCGCATCCACCCTCCGCTTCAACCTACGAGGATCCCTCATGGCGAGCCGCCAGGCAGGGGCCCGGCCCATCTCTAGTTCCTCACGACAGGTTTGATCGATTTGCCCAAGCCACGACCTTCTCGGTCGTCCCACAGGCCTCCTCCACCCAGGGTTGTCTCGGACAGAGACAACCTGATGGGCAGGATCATCCTGTGGGAGTCGAGCCAAGTGGCCATATAGCCTGAGTTGGCGATCACGGATTGTGCAAGTAGCAGGTCCTGTACCGGTCTCACGGTGCAGCCGTTGGTTGGACACATGGTCCCGCCAACTGTACCCCATGATCCGGCGCAAGGATCTGTTACAAAAGGCATCAAGACGAGATTCCAAAGCACAAGATAGTGTCCAAGTTTCACTACCATAGAGTAAAACTGGCAGTATCAGGGCCTTGAAAACACGTAACTTGGTCCTTCTGCACAGGTACCGACATCTCCAAATACTCTTGTCGAGAGATTTCATGACCCCTGCTGCCAGGCCAATCCGTCTACTGACTTCTTGGTCTGACAGCCCAGAGTCGTGAAATGCACTACCGAGGTATATAAAGCTCTTTGTGACTTCGATGTTTTCCCCGCAAGCACGTATCGACTGTACAGGGTCTCCTAGCAGGCCCCCAAAATCCTGGATCTTGGTATTGGTCCAGGAGACCTCTAGCCCCAGGGGCTTCGCTTCATTGCTAAATGCATCAAGAGCCGCTACAAGGGTTTCCAGAGATTCAGAGAGTACGGCAACATCATCGGCAAAGTCAAGGTCTGTAACCTTGATATTGCCCAGAGTTGCTCCACAGTGACTTTGGACAGTAGCTCTACCCAGTATCCAATCCATGCAAGTGTTGAAAAGTGTTGGTGCAAGAACACAGCCTTGCCTCACCCCTGAACTAACAGGGAAGAAGCTCGACAGGCCCCCACCACACTTTACAGCACTTTCAGTGCCTGTATACAGGTTTGCTATTAGTCCAATAATCCTTATTGGAATTCCTCTTAGTCTCAGGATCTCCCAGAGAGATTCGCGATGCACCGTGTCAAACGCCTTCTTGAGATCGATGTAGGCTGCGAGCAGCCCACGTCCGAACTCACGACGGCGTTCTATAATGATTCGAAGCGCCAGGATGCGGTCTATTGTGGACTTACCAAGAGTGAAACCAGATTGCTCCGGTCTTTGGTGCCTCAACAGGTGGTCCCTGATACGTCTCAGTAAGATGTGTGCGAGTACCTTGCCTGGTACACTGAGTAGTGTAATGCCTCGGTGATTGCTGCAGTCCCACCGATCCCCTTTCCCCTTCCAGAGAGGGATGACCACACCCCTCAGCAGGTCAGGGGGAAAGGTACCAGTCTGCCAGATGGCAGACAGGACTGCATGCAAGCCCCTTGCCATAGGTTCTCCACCAGCCTTTAACAATTCGGCTGGGATGCCACAGACACCTGCTGCTTTACCACTCTTCAGCTTGGAGATCGCCCCCCTGATTTCGGTCAGGGAGGGTGGATCCTCGCTGATGGGTGGATCTGGCAGAGGAGTCTCAACATTACCCGCATCCATGTTAACTGTTGGTGGATCAACCTTATACAACTGCTCAAAATACTCAGCCCAACGCACACGCACCCCATCAGGATCTGAGATTATCTGGCCACTTGCTGAGCGGACTGCAGCCGTCTGTGAGGGGGGCTTGGAGTTCAGCTTTCTCAGAGCTTGGTAGGCAGGACGAAGGTCATTTACAAGGAAATGGCTTTCGACCTCCTCTGCAAGACTACTGATAAACTGTTCCTTATCCCTTCTCAACAGTGACCTAGTCCTGCGCACCAGAGAGCGGTGCAAAGTGCGATCCCCTGACAGTCGAGCCGCACGACAAGCATCTGTGGCTTCCAGCGTCTCCTGCGAGATGGAATTCTGTCTTGTTCTTGGGCGTTCAACAATGGATTCCTGAGCTGCATCAAGCGTTTCACGCTTGAAGGTATCCCACATAAGAACAGGGTCTGTCTGGCCCTCGAGTGCTGTGAGACGACCAGAGATAGCCTCGGCAAACCCTCGGGTACACTCGTCCTCCCTCAATCTGTCCAAATTAAACACCCTAGGGTGTTCATTTGGGCGGCGGGGGGTTCTAAAGTGGACCCGGAGAGTAGCCACCACTATTCTATGGTCAGTTCCACAGAACTCAGCGCTTCGATATACCCTGCAGTTCTGGAGGATCCTCCATCGAGTGCTAACGAGGATGTGGTCGATCTTTTTGGCCACTCTTCCTGTATCGCTGTACCAAGTCCAGCGATGCGGGACAGAACGCTGTTACCAGGATCCAGAAATCCTCAATTTCTGGGACCTAGCAAAGTCACGGAAAAGGAGGCTATTCTCACTGCCAGCATCAGCTCCTGAGCCATGAGGACCGACAGACATCTCGTAGCCAGCTCGATCACTGCCGGATACCGCATTGAAGTCGCCCAGCACAATACGAATATCTCGCCGAGGACATCTGTCTGCCACAGATGCAAGTTTGGCGTAAAACATCTCTTTCACCTCAAGTTTATATACATCCGTAGGAGCGTATACAGCAACAAGAGACATGAAGCCAAATGAAAGCTTCAGTCTCAGTACCATGATACGCTCATCGACTGGAGTGACCTCAACTACCAAGGGTTGAAGTCTGCTGGAGATGGCTATGGCTACTCCCTGGAGATGGTGGCCATCGCTGCGGCCCGACCAGTAGTAGGTGTAGCCACCCTCACTAATCGTGCCACTGCCAGGTCTTCTCATCTCCGAGAGAGCAGCCACCTCAACTCTCAGCTGTTTCAATTCCCTCGATAGTAGTGGTAACCGATCGTCCTGTCGCAGGGAACGGATGTTCCAAGCCCCCACCCTGACAGTCCGCCTGAGGTCTAACCTCGGGCAGTCACTCTGGGTGGGCGCCACCTCTGCCACCCCTACCGACGCCGCCCCATGTAGAGGAGGTTGGCTGGCTGCAGGCCCCATAATCCACCTGCAGGGCTCCCTAGGGCTTTCCCCCACAAGCATCACGCCAGGCTGGCGGCCGCTGGGACCCAGCTGGGACTGGGGGTAACCCCCCCTCCCCACCCGAGTCCCAGCGGTCGCCAACCCAGAGGGACCCACAGCCCGCCGTACTTGCTGGGTAGGAGGGACTTTAGCCCTCCCCCCAGCGTCAACTTCTATATTAGACGTTGCCAGTGGTTATCTCGGGGGGGCCGACTGGCAAGGCCTGCCTCCCCACAGCCGCCCATTAACCCCAGGGGGCGCAGGGGACAGGAGTTAGTACGAAGCCAGGGCGTATCCACACGCCGGTGGGCCATAGCTCCGTACCTTTAGGGCCTCCTGCTGCTCCAAGAGCCTCCACAGTTCAGCCTAGGACCGCAAGGTACCTAGTTTCCATGGGTGGCCACGAGGAGGCACTGTAGAAGTCTTGATGATGGAGAGGCTATGAGCTGGCAGGGGAGTCTTATGCATAGCTGCTCCCTTTTTCGCACCAGGCTAGCCAGCGGTGGCAGCTGAAAGCGGGAAGGCATGCGAGCAGGCACTTAACGCTAACTAGGCTACCACACCATCGCTTCACATCATCCCGAGCATGAAGCTGGCAGGGGAGTCTTATGCATAGCTGCTCCCTTTTTCGCACCAGGCTAGCCAGCGGTGGCAGCTGAAAGCGGGAAGGCATGCAAGCAGGCACTTAACGCTAACTAGGCTACCACACCATCGCTTCACATCATCCCGAGCATGAAGCACCCATATATATATATACATATATATATATATATATATGTATATATCTATATGTATGCATATATGCAAAAACTAGAAAAATGTGACTGCAGACTGGAAATCCACCTGGATTCCATCTTTATATATATATACATGTGTGTATGAATATATTTATATATTTATATATATATGTATATATACATACATATACACATGTGCGTATTTACACACACACACACACACACACACACACACACATATATATATATATATATATATATATATATATATACATATATATACATATATATATACATATATATACATATATATATATATATATATATATATATATATGCAAAAACTAGATAAATGTGACTGCAGATTGGAAATCCATCTGGATTCCATCTTTATATATATACATGTGTGTATGTATATATATATATATATATATATATATATATATATATATGTTTATATATATACATACATATACACATGTGCGTGTATATATATATATATATATATATACATATATATATATATATATATATATATATATATATATATATATACATAAGTTCTCGGTGTCGTGTTATCCAGGGCGCGGCGTACCTTATACCACGACTCCTCCCCTAAAGAGACTCCTCGCCAACCCGCTCTCAGCCTACCCAAATCCGAGGAGATTAGGGCCTGACTGCAAGCTTATCTTTCGCCAGGTAAACACTTTCCGACGCAACCTGGACCACACTAGTCCTCCCTTTACCCATGCCATTCCTTTGCCTCCTGTGATAAACAGAATTTGTCTTGCCATAAATCCTCTGTATTTGGGAATAAACAATATCGCCCTCTTCTGCTATCAGATGGATTATCCAGCTGCATGCCTTGCCCTCCCCCCTCCCCCCCCTCCCCCCGCCTACAGACTGGTGGAATCCTCCTTCTTAAACAAATGGCTAATTCTTCTCATTCACTTCATTCTTCCTGACATCCCTTTGCCTCCGTTCACCTGTCCTCACCTGCCTTGTGTTTACCGCGTTGATCCTCCCTTCTCTCCTCTCCCCTTCAGAACTGACTCTTCAGTACATCTTGTTTATTTTTTTTCTAACATGTATATATATATATCGTTTTATTTGAAATATAATATAAAGTCCGTGCACTGATATTCCAAGCTACCTAATGTGCAGAGAATATTATACAAAAATACCAATAGGCAGTAGAAATACCATTATCATTTGCACTGCACGAAAAAACGCCCCCGGAATTCGTGAGCGGTGAATTACTAATACGGTGGTACTTGGCACTAATTCTCTTGATAACAATCGTCATCAAGATCAACCTCATTGTGTGCTACTTCTTTGTCATTAATTAACTTGCCAGTCACGTTTGGAGTAATCAATTGTATCAAATCAAACTTGCTATGATCACACTCTTCACTGTGACAAACATTTGTAATAACCTTATAGAATATGTATTGTAATGTTCCTATAGAGCCTTTAAGTAGAAGCCAAAATTTAAAAAGAGGAATATTAGCTTGGGACATTATACCTTGAAATTTTACTATACGTCATTAAATATGGTTTGTAATAGCATTCCCTCTTTCTGCTGACCTGACATGGCCGTGAATCACTAAGGATTTGGAGTGTCATGTCATTTTTCATGGGTCACACCTTTCTATAGTGTTCTGTTTGAACTGTAAAATTCAACCTAATAGCCACTATAATTGAGCTGAAATATGTAGGGCCAATTACAATGCTATCTGTCGATATCAAATTATCTATGTGTCTGTTTGTCTCTCACTCTATATATACTGTTTATGAGTCCCTTAAATGTAAGTGTAATTTTATCTCCTGAAGCATTCGTAACTGCTTTGAGTTAATTGTTTTTTATGATTTGCAGTCAGAAATCAATTGTATAAATATATGTCATTCTTTAGATTACGTATAATTGTCATATAACCTTTTTACCTCGTTTGTGTAGGAAAACAGCAAAAATGATAATAAATTAAAAAAAAATTCACTTGAATTGCAAAGGCATTCTTTTTCAATACGTCGACAGTTTGATTATGTAAGTGGGAAGTTGATAGATATCTTGTTACATAACACCGCGAATTTATACTCTACAACATGATCATTCTTACTTAATTGAAAAAAGTATGATGACCTGACCTTATCTTGTAGCAATGTCCCGCTATTTAAGTATGCATTATTGTTAATTTCAATGCACTAAATAAGTCTACCACATCTTACCTGTGATGTTTTGAGTAGTTATGTTTAGCGTATGTACTACATGGTTAAATTGATCACACGCAGTGTGATTAGATACCCTCTTTTGCTGTTTCTTACCTTTCATTATTAAGGAGTCACTTGACCATAAGCATATTGTTAACATTCCTTTTAATGTGTATAACAAGGTTATATTAAGTTTCTGATGCGCATGGTGATTTCTTTGATACTCCTGCTCCTTAATAGTATTTGCTGAAATGAGGTACGGGCTACACGCTATTTCACGCGTACCAATAAAGAACCTCAATTTCGTTTGCATAATACTTTGGTTAAGCACAATACGACTAGCGATGTTCTTGAGACTCCTCCCGGTATTTATACTATACCCTGTACGGATTGACCCGAGTTTTACATAGGCGAGACCGGTAGAGCTTTTGAGAAAAAAATCAATGAGCATAAACGTGATATTAGATATGCCAAAGATTCAAATGCGATGAAGGTCACCAGCTTAACTGGAAAAACGTTAAATTAAGTCATAAATCAGCTAATTTGTACGAAAGGAAAATGTTAGACTCTCTGTTAATTAGACAAATAAGTTTCTAACGTGTATGTTTTTCTTTGTTACTCGTGCTCATCAATAGAATTCAAAATAGTATTTCTCGAAAGCCATTAGTTGAAAGGGGATATAAAATACTGCGCATTTCCACTATTTCACGCGTACACACAACGAACCTCAAATTCGTCAGCAAAGATAAAATAGTTTTAGAAAACGTAGAACTATCTATCTAGATATATTAAAATACAGTATCATCTTTAAAATAAAGTGCATTGCCCTTCATTCTTATGGTGCTTGAAATCATGAGTGTAATCTCTGCTCAGAGGACATAAAACAAAACAAAAATGAAATGTTGGTCCGACGTTTCTTTTGCCTTGAGCTGTCAGGTCTCATTTCACGCCCTTCAGCCTTTACATTAGGGAATATCACCAAGTGGGATGCTTCTCTTTCAAGCCTCAATTGACCTTGTATAGTTATAAAGGTGAGAATAGCATGCAATTTTCTGATAACTTAATTTTTCTAATTGTCACAGTCGGGGGTATTAACACACCCATAGAATGGAGAGAGAGAAACGTAGAGATAGAGATAGAGATAGAGATAGAGATAGAGAGAGAGAGAGAGATATAGAGAGAGATAGAGATAGATAGATAGAGAGAGAGTGAGAGAGAGAGATTAATAGGTATATGCATTAATATGTATATACATAGATAGCTAGATAGATATATAGGTGGATAGATAAATGAGTACATAGAAAAGTGAATAACACACACACACGCACATACATACACATATATGTATATATATGAATATATATGTATATATATGAATATATATGTATATATATGAATATATATGTATATATATGAATATATATGTATATATATGAATATATATGTATATATATGAATATATATGTATATATATGAATATATATGTATATATATGAATATATATGTATATATATGAATATATATGTATATATATGAATATATATGTATATATATATATATGAATATATATATGTATATATAGGAATATATATATATGTATATATATGAATATATATGTATATATTTGAATATATATGTATATATATGAATATATATGTATATATATATGAATATATATGTATATATATGAATATATATGTATATATATGAATATATATGTATATGTATGATTATATATGTATATATATGAATATATATGTATATATATATGAATATATATATATATATATATATATATATATATATATATATATACACACATCCACACACGTACACACACATATAATGCAGAATTATTGTAATACAAAGCAATGTGACAGTTATACATTTGTTCTTTTTTTCTAGGTATCAATGAAGTGATAGTGTGGTGTTTACCGCATTTAACTTTAAGTTTATCTTTCTATTATAAGTATTGGCAATCATAAATTTTCTTACCACCATCAAAATATAATACTGTATAGAACACTGCACCATGCTTCTGTACATAACTGACGCTTTGGTAATTGTTCATGTAAGAATGTATTTATATTATTTACAGCCACGTTTTGTCTATCGTGATTATGATCAGCAAATTGACCTAAAAAAGCAAAGTAAATAGCTAAAAAGGAAGGGAAACAAAGAAAGATGAAGCATGAAATTACTCAAGTTTCTCATTGCTTTTCGATCCGAAATTAATGGGCAAGACTCATCAGTCTCACAACAATGATTATATATATATATATATATATATATATATATATATATGTATATATGTATATGTACATGTACATATATGTATGTGTGTGTTTATTTGAGTGAGTGAGTTTATGTGTGTGTATATGTATTTTATGCATATACGCATACATATGTATAAGAAAATACAAATACATGTAAATATATATATGAATATACTTTTTATGAATGTGTATGTATGTATATATATATATATATATATATATATATATGTATATCTGTATATGTACATGTACATATATGTATGTGTGTGTTTATTTGAGTGAGTGAGTTTATGTGTTTGTATATGTATTTATATACATATACGCATACATATGTATAAGAAAATACAAATGCATGTATATATATAGGAATATACTTTTTATGAATGTGTATATATAGTGTAAATGTGTATATGCATATATTATATGTATATGTATGTGAATTTATGAATGTATGTATAAAGTGAAAATATGTATATTACATTATACTGAATTATGTATATACATATACATATACATATACACGTGTATGTGTAAGTGTATAAAAAAAATCATTATCACATCTAAATACAAATGAGAACCAGGATCTTCTACACACAATGCTAGCCATGATGTCTAACCTGTTTGAGAAAAAAAAAAATCCCTCTTTCTGTTGAGCCTAAGAACCATCAATCACTCGGTATTGGGCATGTCATGTCAAATTTCACGCTCCACCGCCTTTCCATTGTGTCTGTGTTTGCTTTAGGGATTAGCACAGCGGGATGCTTCCGTTCAAGCCAAAATCGACCTTTTAACATAGTCGTAAGCACGAGAATCGCTCACCATTTCTACAGCAGTTTGAAGATAGATTGGTGATTTTTGCTTGAGCAAAAAGCATCCTACTGGGAAACAGAACACAAGGGGAGGGCATTTATGAATGAATGTATAAAGTGTATATATTATGAATGTATATGCATATATTATGAATGTATATGCATATATTATGAATGTATATGCATATATTATGAATGTATATGCATATATTATGAATGTATATGCATATATTATGAATGTATATGCATATATTATGAATGTATATGCATATATTATGAATGTATATGCATATATTATGAATGTATATGCATATATTATGAATGTATATGCATATATCATGAATGAATAGGCATATATCATGAATGAATAGGCATATATCATGTATGTATATGCATATATCATGAATGTATATGCATATATTATGAATGTATATGCATATATTATGTATATGTATGTATATGCATATATTATGTATATGTGTGCATATGTATATATTAAGTATATTTGTGCATATGCATATATTATGTATATGTGTGTATATGCATATATTATGTATATGTGTGCATATGTATATATTATGTATATTTGTGCATATGCATATATTATGTATATGTGTGCATATGTATATATTATGTATATTTGTGCATATGCATATATTATGTATATGTGTGTATATGCATATATTATGTATATGTGTGCATATGCATATATTATGTATATATGTGCATATGCATATATTACGTATATGTGTGTATATGCATATTTTATGTATATTTGTGCATATGCATATATTACGTATATGTGTGTAAATGCATATATTATGTATATGTGTGTATATGCATATGTTATGTGTATGCGTGTGTGTGTATACGTGTGAGTATGTATATGTATGTATGTATGTATATGTAGGTATGTATATGTAAGTATGTATATGTAGGTATGTATATGTAGGTATGTATATGTAGGTATGTACATGTAGGTATGTATATGTAGGTATGTATATGTAGGTATGTATATGTAGGTATGTATATGTAAATATGTATATGTAGGTATGTATATGTAGGTATGTATATGTAGGTATGTATATGTAGGTATGTATATGTAGGTGTGTATATGTAGGTATGTATATGTAGGTGTGTATATGTAGGTGTGTATATGTAGGTGTGTATATGTAGGTGTGTATATGTAGGTGTGTATATGTAGGTGTGTATATGTAGGTGTGTATATGTAGGTGTGTATATGTAGGTGTGTATATGTAGGTATGTATATGTAGGTATGTATATGTAGGTATGTATATGTAGGTATGTATATGTAGGTATGTATATGTAGGTATGTATATGTAGGTATGTATATGTAGGTATGTATATGTAGGTATGTATATGTAGGTATGTATATGTAGGTATGTGTATGTAGGTATGTGTATGTAGGTATGTGTATGTAGGTATGTGTATGTAGGTATGTGTATGTAGGTATGTGTATGTAGGTATGTGTATGTAGGTATGTATATGTAGGTATGTATATGTAGGTATGTATATGTAGGTATGTATATGTAGGTATGTATATGTAGGTATGTATATGTAGGTATGTATATGTAGGTATGTATATGTAGGTATGTATGTATGTATATGTAGAGTATATATATGTAGGTATGTAAATGTATGTATATATATGTATATGTATGTATATATATGTATATGTATGTATAAATATATGTATATGTATGTATTTATATATATGTATGTATTTATATATATATATATATATATATATATGTATGTATTTATATATATATATATATATATATATATATATATATATGTATTTATATACATATATATGTATGTATTTATATACAAATATATGTATATATTTATATATATATGTATGTATTTATATATATATATATATATATATATATATATATATATATATATATATATATATATATATATGTATGTATTTATATATATATATGTATGTATTTATATATATATATATATATATATGTATATATTTATATATATGTATGTATTTATATATATATATATATATATATATATATATATATATATATATATATATATATATATATATGTATGTATTTATATATATATGTATGTATGTATTTATATATGTATATTGCATTATGTTGTATTATGTATACATATACACGTGTATGTGTACTTGTATATAGAGTAAATGAATATAAAATATTCATTATCATATATTAATAAAAATTAGAACCAGGATCTTCTACGCATCATGCTAGCCATGATGTGTTTGTGAAAAGAAAAAAAAAATCCCTCTTTCTGTTGAGCCTAATAAGAACCATCAATCACTCGGTATCTGGGCATGTTATGTAAAATTTCACGCTTCACCACCTTTCTGTTGTGTATGTGTTTGCTTTAGGGATTAGTACTCAGCGGGATGCTTTCGTTCGAGCCAAAACCGACCTTTTGGCATAGTTCTAAGGACGAGAATCGGTCACTAATTCTCAGATAACTTGATACCTATATTTATCCCAGTCGGGGGTCATTAGGCTATATACAGCTTTCAAAGAAACGTCAAATCCAGGATAATGTCGTTTTTACTATACAGTAATTGAAAATACTTGAAACAAAAACACGAAATGTAGAATATACCACATTAAACGGTGTTTTACTACACGTCATGTTAATCGTATTTTCCATCATTATGATCAAATAATTTATCTTGCCAATCCCCAGGTTAGATTCTACTAGGTCAAATTTTACGCTCCACGCCTTTCCATTATGTTTTATTTGCCAAAAGGATTATCACCTCGTAGGATACCTACTTTTGGAGCCAAAATCAACCTTATGACTTTGCCCAAGGACAATAATCGCTTGACATTTTTCTGAGAGGATCATTATTTATTTATGTCACAGCTAGGGGCACCAGTATACGCGTGGCGTAATAGAAATATCAAATCCACAATTACAACTACTGTGATACAGCTCCACATACATACATATATACACTTACATACATGAATGTATACATATATAAACATATATATATACATAAATGTGTGTATATACACATAGATATGTGTATATATACACATAAATATGTGTATATATACACATAAATATGTGTATATATACACATAAATATGTGTATATATACACATAAATGTGTATATATACACATAAATATGTATATATACACATAAATATGTGTATATATACACATAAATATGTGTATATATACATAAATATGTGTATATATACACATAAATATGTGTATATAAACACATAAATATGTGTATATATACATAAATATGTGTATAAATACACATAAATATGTGTATATATACACATAAATATGTGTATATATACACATAAATATGTGTATATATACACATAAATATGTGTATATATACACAAAAATATGTGTGTATACACATAAATATGTGTGTATACCCATAAATATGTGTGTATACCCATAAATATGTGTATGTATACCCATAAATATGTGTGTGTACCCATAAATATGGGTGTACCCATAAATATGTGTGTACCCATAAATATGGGTGTACCCATAAATATGGTTGTACCTATATATATGGGTGTACCCATAAATATGGTTGTACCTATATATATGGGTGTACCCATAAATATGTGTGCGTACCCATAAATATGGGTGTACCCATAAATATGGGTGTACCCATAAATATGGGTGTACCCATAAATATGGGTGTACCCATAAATATGGGTGTACCCATAAATATGGGTGTACCCATAAATATGGGTGTACCCATAAATATGGGTGTACCCATAAATATGGGTGTACCCATAAATATGGTTGTACCTATATATATGGGTGTACCCATAAATATGGGTGTACCCATAAATATGTGTACATACACATAGATATGTGTGTGTATACCCATGAATATGTGTGTGTATACTCATAGATATGTGTGTGTATACACATAGATATGTGTATGTATACACATAGATATGTGTGTGTATACACATAGATATGTGTGTATACACATAGATATGTGTGTATACACATAGATATGTGTGCGTATACACATAGATTTGTGTGTGTATACACATAGATATGTGTGTATACACATAGATATGTGTGTGTATACACATAGATATGTGTGTGTATACACATAGTTATGTGTGTGTATACCCATGAATATGTGTGTGTATACACATAGATATGTGTGTGTATACACATAGATATGTGTGTGTATACACATAGATATGTGTGTGTATACACATAGATATGTGTGTATACACATAGATATGTGTGTATACACATAGATATGTGTGCGTATACACATAGATATGTGTGTGTATACACATAGATATGTGTGTGTATACACATAGATATGTCTGTGTATACACATAGATATGTGTGTGTGTACACATAGATATGTGTGTGTATACACATAGATATGTGTGTGTATACACATAGATATGTGTGTGTATACACATAGGCGGGAGAAGTTGTCGCCTGGAGGTTACTGTTGTGGCAGGGTACCACGGACAAGCTCAGCTTCGCATATCGGGACATCGGCAGATTAAAGATACCTGGTGATTAAGGATTCTGCGGTAAAGAGACATGATGAATTGTTTAGTTATTATCATCCGAAAAACTATGAACATGGCGTGTATTAAACTCATCGTATTTTGTAGCATCATATTCTACATTTCATGTTTTTGTCGTATAATAAGTGTTACATTTTCAAGAAAATATTCTGTATGTGTGATCAAACATGATATTGCATACGACAGTATAGCAAAAACGTCATCCTGAATTGGATGTATCTGTTAAAGCTATGTATCGCCTAATGACCCCCGACTGGGATAACTATAGGTACCAGGTAACTGGTGATGGTTATCTGAGAAGTAGCGAGCGATTCTCGTCCTTAAGACTATGACAAAAGGTCGATTTTGGCTCGAACGAATGCATCCCGCTGAGTGCTAATCCCTAAAGCAAACATAAATACAATGGAAAGGCGGTGAAGCGTGAATTTGACATGACATGCCCAGATACCGAGTGATTGATGGTTCTTAGACGCAATGAAAGGGAGATTTTTTCTTTTCTCTACAATTTAAACACCATGGCCAGCATGGTGGGTTCTTAGTTTTGCATATCAACATAGCTCTTGGCATTCACAAATCTCTTTACTATTTGTACAATAAATATCTATATACCAATATATACATACAAACACGTGTGAATGTGAATACATATAATATATATATGTGTGTGTGTATATATATATACATAACTATTTATACATATATACATCTTCATATCTATATCTACATAACTATTTATACACATATACATCTACATATCTATTTCTACATAACTATTTATACATATATACATCTACATATCTATATCTACATAACTATTTATACATATATACATCTACATATCTATATCTACAAATACTTATACACATATATACATCTACATATCTATATCTACATATACTTATAGACATATATACATCTACATATCTATATCTACATATACCAATACACATATATACATCTACATATCTATATCTACATATTTATATCTACATATACTAATACACATATATACATCTACATATCTATATCTACATATCTATATCTACATATCTATATCTACATATCTATATCTACATATCTATATCTACATATACTAATACACATATATACATCTACATATCTATATCTACATATACTTATACACATATATACATCTACATATGTATATCTACATATACTTATACATATATAATGTAAATATATAAATACATATATCTACATATATAATGTATATATATACATATATCTACATATATAATGTATATATATACATATATATACATATATAATGTATATATATCTACCTATATCTACATATATAATGTATATACATATACATATATATATACATATATAATGTATATATATATACCTATATCTACATATATAATGTATATACATATACATATATCTACATATATAATGTATATATATCTACATATATAATGCATATATATCTACATATATAATGCATATATATCTACATATATCTACATATATAATGTATATATATATATATATATATATATATATATATGTATAAAAGGTATGAATGAGAATGAATATCTTCACAATACAAGAGATGTATTTGACCGGTTTCGACTTTGTCATGTATTTCTGACGAAGAAACCGGTCAAATACATCCCTTGTATTGTGAAGATATTCATTCTCATTCATATCTTTTATACATTTGTCAACATGAACGCGGTTCATCGTATATATATACATATATCTATGTATATATATATATATATATATATATATATATATATATATATATATATATACACACACACATAACCATATAAAATGTATATACTGTATATATATATATATATATATATATATATATATATATATATATATATATACACACACACACATAACCATATATAATGTATATATATATATATATATATATATATATATATATATATATACACACACATAACCATATATAATGTATATATATATATATATATATATATATATATATATATATATACACACATAACCATATATAATGTATATATATATATATATATATATATATATATACACATAACCATATATAATGTATATATACACATAACCATATATAATGTATATATATACACATAACCATATATGATGTATATATATATATACATAACCATATATAATGTATATATATACACATAACCATATATAATGTATATATATACACATAACCATATATAATGTATATATATTTATATATACACATATAACCATATATGCATATAAATTTTTTTTCTAACATACATCCATTCCACTGTAGGCCTCTCTCAATTCAAGTGTCACCCTTGCCTGAATGCCACAGCGGCGACCTCCCCTACGACACCTGCGTTTGACTTCTCATAGCGATATGTCGCTTACTCGGGCTCGAGTAAGCAGTCACAACGGGGAATTGAACTCGGGCCCACGAGGGTCGAAGTCCAGTGCTCTATCCACTCGACCATCGCGGCAGTCATGCATTTACATATATGCATATATATATATATATATATATATATATATATATATATATATATATATATATTATTTATATACAAATGTATACGTATCTACACTACATTCATAAACGCATATATATGCGCGTGCATATTATATTTATGTGGGTATATATAAATACATATATATATATATATATATATATATATATGTGTGTGTGTGTGTGTGTGTGTGTGTGTGTGTGTGTGTGTGTGTATGTATGTATGTATATATATATATATATATATATAAATATATATATATATATGAATCTTGTCCATAAGACAACGTAGCATGGTCGATTTTTCGAAACTCAGATATGACAAGCAGGTCAAGTAAACATGTTTTTTCCTTAATCGGAGTGAAATTGCAGATGCTATCAAAAGCCTCAGGTACGACGATAATGTGCTTACTTATTCAGGAAAAGGGCTAATGGTCTCTCTCCGTATGGCATTTCAATAATAATTATCACAGACCTGATCTAATAACAGCAGTTTATTGATGGGTTTGGAATTATCGTACAATCAGGTCGATTTCTCAATACCGATCTTTAATAATAATGAAAGTATGCGCAAAGATTAATTATCATTGGAGACTTCATACGGGAACAGTTAGTGATCTGATTTAATATGAGAATAATAATATCATCCTCCATTATCTTTCATAGGACATCATAAGGACGATTTTTGCTCGAGAATAACCATCCCGTTGGCTGGTGAACCCTCAAGCAGTATATTTTATTTTTATCGCAATTTTCCTTTCGTACTGAAGGCTATAATTATCACAGAGCTGACCTGATCTATTTATAGCAACCTAAAGATAGACTCATGCTTTTTGCTCTAACATAAAGCATCCCGCTGGCAAACACAATGGGAAGGCGTAGAAGCATATAAGAAGTCAGGTCAAATAAGGTCATGTTTATGTAGCCAGACATCGTGCGAGGTAAATGGTTGTGTGCCAATCTCTTTGTTTATATTTTTAGTCGGAATTTTGAGTAATGAAGCCCTAGTTGCTTTTCAATGAAGATTGCTTAGTGAACACCCTTTTATTTATTGACATGATAAAGATTAGTCAAAGCCTTGTAAGTGTATATATGTACTGAATTTGAGTGTCTGAACCAGCTGGGTGTTGTTGTGTTTACCGTTTTACCCAGTCTGAGCAGAACGAGCTTTTCATGGGCTATACGTGTTCTTGTGGTGAAAGGAACGTCTCTCTTTTGTCTTAACTTTTATTGAAGTTTGCATTGTTCTAGTTTAATCACCTGGATTTACCTTGGGTGAATTGTATCTTTAATTTTCTTAAATAATTAATTCATTACTTATTCTACCATTGACCTGAATGCTGAATAATAATTTACAAGACTTCCCCTCTAGGTCTTTAAAATATTCTCTTAAATGGAATTGTCCATCGTACCCTAGACCTGGAAATCTAGTTGGGGGTCGGTAGATGCAACATTTCTGATTCTGCAATTTGGGTTTACTTTTTTATCGCCTTTTATCCATTTTTCCCAAAGGTAAGGAGAGGCGCTAACCTAACCTGAACTAACTGCAGCAGTCGAAAAGATGTAATGATGTATATATGTATGTGTGTGGATATTCTGGGATTAGATAATTGAATATGCAACTGTTGTATGACGGTCATCATTGTGGATTTAGTATTTCCCGTTTCTATTAATGATGTGAAATCAATTTGTGGCCCTGATTTTAACTGACAAAAATGAAGCAAAATTTTGTGGTAATGTTTACATGTGTGTTTAATTTTGCTATGCTCGGTACACATTACACATTTCCATTTCGCACAAATTGTCGCTGATGGAATGACGTTTCACTCAATATCTGTAATCATCACAAACCTGGCCTGACTTATTTTTCCAATTACCATACCTATTGTCAGTGGAGTAAACGCCATTCATAACTTTCATATGTTTTACCTGAATTACAGAACTTTGACCCTGTTTTGTGTCCTAGGACATTACCATCTTAATATTAAAGTCGTGCTGAAGGATTCTTAAAAATAGCTAAAATTGCTATTGTATATAATCAATGGTGTTAAGCAACATTTACTTAGTGATTTACGTTTCAGGAATACTGTGTATGTGTATATATTACGCAAATATGTTTGTATATGTGTGGTTATTCAGGTTAGAGAGATGCTATGTGAAGAATGGTGGTACGATTCTCGTTCTTTGTTCAACGCCATAAGGTTGACTTTGGTTCGTAAAGCAAGTATCCTGCTAATCTCTATAGCAAATACAATACAGTGAAAAGACTGCGACCATGAAATCGGACATGACATATTCAGCTACCAGGTGGCTGACGATTCTGTAATGTGAAATTGCTGATCCTAATAATCCTACTAAGGTACTAACATGATGCTCTTACTTAGTCGGGACACTAGGTGATAAGACAAGGTGCTAATGGTCAATATCAGTATGGCATTTCATTCTAATATAAGTAATAATTATCACAACACCTGACCTAATTTCAGCAATTTATGAACTGGGTTTACCTATATTTTTACCTTTCTTTACTAAAAGCGGTCAGGTCACAGGATAATCAGAAAAGGTGCTAATGGTCACTGTTCACATGACATTTCGCCCTAATATCAGTAATAATTATCACAAACCTGACGTAATTAAAGCAATTTATAGATTTGTTTGAAATTGTCGCACAATAAGGTCGATTTCTCAATACCGAACTCAAGAGGTAGTGAATGGGTTGTAAAGATCTTAATCTGAGGATGATATAATAATTCTCGCACTCCACTTAATTATCTTGCTTCACTTAATCATAATAGAGTACAATCGTGACCTTTAGAACCCCTTCTCACCTCCTTTGTTTCGATAAATCAAGTTCCATTTGTAGAATATATAATGTGAGAATAAAAAAAGTAAGCATATCTTATAATATACCACAACTTTCCTTTATATTATTTCAGTCGGTGCTTGAGGCTATAAGTAGGATCAGCAAATTCACGTTAACCTAACCTTAGGTCACCTGAGCTTGTGGTAAAGATTTTATGCTTCTATGTCTTCCCATTGTGTTTTGTTTAACAGTTGGATGCTTTTTGCTCGAGAAAAATCATCACCAATCTATGCTGTAAATAAGTTAGGTCAGCTTGAGGGTTTAATAGCCAGCGGGATGCTTATTCTCGAACAAAATTCGTCCCTATGACGTTGTCATACGAACGAGGTTTCGAGGATTATTATATCCTCAGATTAAGTCAAATCATTAACCGTTAATGATTATTATATCCTCAAATCATAAAGTCAAATCATGTATGAAGCCTCTGTATTGAGAAATCAACCTTTGTAGTGCGATAATTTCAAATATATAAATCGCTATAATTAGGTCAAGTCTCTGATAACTGTTACTGATATTAGGGTAAAATGCCATGCGAACAGTGAACATTAGCACCTTTTCTGATTATCTTGTGACCTAAATACTTTTCCTAAAGAAAGGT